>NC_092323.1:28478291-28781322 GCF_036785885.1 Coffea arabica | reverse complement strand
CAAATATATTTCACAATGTTGCATTTCGATGATTTCGATGATGTCATGATTCAGAGATCAAATGTCCGTTTAGTGCTCTCATGAGCCGGTGAAATCATAGCACTTGAACACCCAACGCTCAAATATTTCATTTAACATTAACTCACGAACTCACGAAAGTGGGAGCAACATCGGTGCTCCAGATAACCATGAACATGAACCATAACAAGGTGGATACGTTGGTGTCCAGCACAAGACTTTCCCAAAACTCATTGAAGCCAAATCATGTCATGAATTCACATGCAAGCACGCATGATATGCAATCGAATAATTAATGCAAGAAACATTTCACAAGTACTTTGGAAATAGTTTAGGGTCACTCACCTCCACGGCTCATAATCCTTGTTCAATATAGCCAATTCCATCATTCAAGTCCAAGCCTTTCACTGGAAACTTAAGGTAACCAACGCTATTAAAAATCGGACAGCATTTCCCCATAAATTCATCCTTACCATCCTACAATCAAACCCAATCACATAGCAATTAACCACAATTGCTCAAAACCAGAAAACAGTTTTGTCGTCCTTTTGCGGTAATGGCACCAAAAGCACTACGATGGTCGGATGAAGGTGCAAAATCCACCGTTTCGAAGCTAAGAACCAGGGCTACAACAATGTAGAAGGTTACTCAGTCCAAATCCCAGCACAACTAAGTCATATATGCCAAATACCAAACCAGAACCGTAATTGCAGGTTTACAAATTACACTATGCTGTAATCAGTACAACTCAGTCTAAACAGGTCCAAATGTAGAAATTCCAAAGGCATATAGTACCTAGGACATCAAGTTACATTTCATCAGAAGACCTGAACACCCAAATCCAAAACAATTCCAGTCAAAACAACCCATTTCAGACGCAGTTCTTACATCCTGATGAACCCAGAACAGCAACAGTAAATTCGGCTTATCTCATTCGACACTACTCCAATTGACCTGAAATTTTGTAGGCACCTCTAAAATGTCATTCCCTACAACTTTCATGTTTTGAGCTAAGGCCAATTCGGCCTCTATCTATGACCTAAAATTTCGGACAGAATGTAGCTTCAAGAACCCTAATTTTCCAGAATTTCTTCCAAACCCAAAATTGGTTGCTATTATCACCAATTCACACCCACATGAGTCATTTCCACTCATTAACAGCCATCATAGATGACCACAACATCTCATTCATATTAAACCAGAAAATTCCTCATAAATATAAAAACTTCACCAAATCACTTCAAATCAAGAATTAATTCACATAATCCATCACTTTAGCTACTATTAAGCATCACTTAAGCATCATTAGGTGTGTAGGATGTTCAACCATCACTTACCTAGGAAACAAGAGAAAAGGAGTTATAGACCACCTTAGCTCTTCCAAAAACTTCACCAAACTCACCACTAACACAAAAAGGCAAGATTGTATGGAGTAAAAACTAATTTATGCGATTGATTTTGGAAGATTAAGCTAGTTGGAAGCTTGAAATGTTGAAGAAACTTTCTTCCTTCTTGAGCTAAGAGGGCCGGCCATCCAAGGGTAAGAAATGGTGAATTTTTAGTGATTTTTGAAGATATTTAACTCAAATGGGTCAAAAGTAAAAAAAAGTGAATAGTAACTCTTAAGCTATTTCCAATACAATGGTGACACTTGTCACCTTTAGGTTTAAAACTTATCTTTTTGTCTCTCCAAGACAAATATCTTAACACATTGTAAACTAATATCACTTAATACAAAATTCCAACAAGTTGTCAAAAATATAATGCATTTACCGCACTAGCGGGTCCCACGTCCAAAATACGCTTTTAATTTCTCAAAATCTATTCGATACTAGAAAAATCATCTAAAAACTATATTTGCTCATAAACTTTATCTGGGGAATTTTTCTAATCAAGAAAATGTAGAAAAGGCGGACGATTAAATAAAATAAACCCTAGAAAATTAGAAAATTTCCGGGTTCTCAAACTCATTTTTTTTTCGGGGCGTCACAAATAGCAATGAGTCGTAGCTTAGGAATACCAGTGAAGCTTCTACACGAAGCCACAGGACACATCGTGAGCGTAGAGCTGAAGAGCGGAGAGCTCTACAGAGGCAGCATGGTTGAATGCGAAGACAATTGGAATTGCCAGCTCGAGAACATCACTTTCACAGCTAAGGTACTCTCGTTCCAATGTTATTCTGCCCTTCATTAAGAATTGTGAAAGTGCTTTTCTGTTTCAAGTTTCTTTATGCTGCTTTCGAGCTTCTTAATGACCTTTTTCTTTCACTTTGATTCCAATGCATGATGGGCGGAAGCCTACGATGATTTTCTGTGGCAGGAAAATTGAAAATATGGGATGTTAGTAAATTGGAACTGAAATCTATTCACTCTTTAAGGAGGTAACATGGGTTGGGTGGTGAATGCTATTCAGAACACGTGGACAGTCTGTTGTATTTGTGCTCATAAATGATGTATATAGGTTTTCCTAGTAAGAATTTCATGTTTGTGGCATAAGTATTTTTAAACTATTATTGGCAATATGTTCTCAAATAACAGAATTCTATCCAACTAAATTCCTAGTCGTGTATTTGCTTTTTTAAAATTCTTTGATCTTACATGCAAAACCGTTCTTTAATGTGTATTTTTTTTGTTGTTGTGGGTAAGGTCTTTAATATGTGTTTTTATTATAGAATTAAGCATCTTATTTTATGACGTGTCCTTTAGGTGTCAGATGCACGTCTCAGATTTTACAACAAATTAAGTGTCTTCTGCACACATGCTTTAGAGTTCACAGTGTGTCGGACTAGTTGGGGTTGGGGTTGTAAGGAACTTTTTGACCTGTGGATGCTCATTTATCGTACTTATTTTAACTGACAGCTGGTTTTAAGAGTATTCCCTTGATAATTTCATTGAATTTGGACCTGTCATTTTTGACATTCATGAGCAATTATTTCCAGTGCCATATAATTTCTTCTACACCAATGGCTACAGAATATAAGATCTCTTTTTGAATTTTTGATAGATTCTGAACGGTCTCTTATCCTTGCAAGGATCTTTGAAGCACTGATATGATTTACATCTTTAGCCGCCTCAATCCTGATATCTTCTTTTTTAAACCTCTGAACTGAAGCAAATTAGCTTCAAGATTTCAGTTGTTTTTGACTGCCTATTAGAGAGAGTTTCATTGGATTAAGATGTTATGTTGTGCCCTTTTGGCGTTTTTTAGTCTTGTGGAAGACTAATTTTGGTCTGTTTCTTTACAGGATGGCAAGGTATCACAACTGGAGCATGTTTTCATTCGAGGAAGCAAAGTCAGGTATAGAAAGTGTAATATAAAATGTTTTCTGATTCTCTCAACTGCTTTCTGAGTTCTGATCACGAGTAAAACAAATTTTTATCAGGTTTATGGTGATTCCAGATATGCTTAAGAATGCTCCAATGTTCAAACGTCTAGAAGCTAGAATCAAGGTGCTTTCCCAGTTTGCCCATGTGTATTAGAGTGTATTTGTGACCATCACAGCTTTGCTTACGCTTTTTATATTATCTTTTGAAGGGCAAGGGTTCAGCACTTGGCGTTGGACGGGGATGTGCTGTGGCCATGAGAGCCAGGGTAAGATCTATTTCGTGACTTTTGCATCTTATACTCCAAGATCATTTATTTAAATCTAAAAGTTAGGAATGACACTCCATTTCTGTACTGTAAGCTCTGAAATGCATTATGATCTCTTGTCAAGAAAAGGCAATGCTGGATGGCCACTCTAGAACTAGGATCTAACAAATACTGTAAAACGATGAGAATGTAGTTTTACGGAGCATGTAAAATGATTAGGTTGGAGAAATAGATAGTTACAAATTAAGTTTTGTGGAGTGAAGTTTGCCTGACTGTGCCATCCGTTTATGCAGGCTCAGGCTGCTGGTCGTGGAGCTCCACCTGGCAGGGGTGTTGTGCCACCTGTAAGGAGGTGATCATTCCAGAATATGATTGTAATCTTAAGAGCGTCAAAGCTCGTATGTTATGCAAGGGAGATCATCAAAGCCATGTTCAGCAGCCCAGTTTGGTATAGGATAATATTCGGCCTTTGAGACCTTAAAAATTATGTACGCTTTTGAACTTGGCTAGTGCTCATTTAGAGACGTGAATGGTTTTCCAATTTACGCTTCCGTTTTAGCTGATTCTAAAATTTGATGTAAACCAAATCGATTGGCTGTCTGTTAGTAATGTAGCGAAAGAAGTCAACGTGGGAAGTTGTATTCCGCTGTAACGTGGAAATAGCAAATTGCCTCCATTCGTAATTACTTGTGCGGACGCAATAGCGAGCAATGCAATGAGCTTTTTGAAAAGGATGGATCCAGAGTTTGAATGATTATCAGGATTGCAAGGCCGTGGAGGAGAGGTTGGTTTTTGGTGGTGAAACGCAGTTGATAATCCAGAATTGCGTGTACCCTTTCATTAATCGCTGCCCCTGCTGCTACAAAAACACCTTTCACTGCCTTCTGGTTGGAAGATCCAAAACTTCGTGGTTATATTGAATGAGCGGCCATTAGGCAGATTATTTGTGTCTCTGACAAATTGAACTACCTTTGAAGGAGACATTAAATTATGCTAATTGGAACCCGAGCCAAGTCATGGCTCTTCAAATGATATGGAGCAATTCTGACTGAGATGTTTTTCGGCCCAGTGTGCACCAAAACAGACATTATTGCTTGAAATTCTCCATTATTGAGAAATCTTTCTTCTTTCGTCTACTGATTGAAGACTATGACGAGGTATAGCCTGGATTGTACGGTTCCTCGTCCGTCTATTGATGCTCACTCACTGTATTTGTATGCAGCAGGATGATTGATTTTTCAAGTCCATTTGCCCGATCCACACCACCCCACCAACCACTCCCCCCCCCCCACCACAAAAAAAAAGAAGAAAATTCCTTATCTGGTCAACTTCTTTTGTTATACTACTATAATACCGTTGTACCCTTTCTTTCTTGTGTGACAATGAGCACAAAGCTAGTCGCCACAAACCAATCCTAATGTTCCACCAACCAATTCTAAGATTGAAATTCGCACATCTGTCATTCCCACTTCTTTATTGCAAAATCGCAAAAAACGTTAGTTAATAGTGTGCTAGTATTATTCTCCAGATTGTGTGGTGTCGATGAAAAGCCCGACGATCAAGACAGAATTGTGTATACATTACTAATACAAATCTTCCTAGTACAAGTAGTCATACTATGAATTAGATGCAACAGAACTCCCCTACAGCCTAAATCAAATCCTATCCATCCCAAGTGTTTGATTCACAGTTCACAAACAAGAAAGGGACACTGCACAGCCCACAGAAAGGGACTGTCAAAATTCATCTGTATCAGAGGCGGCTGAGCCGGAACATATAACAGTACACCATTAGTCCATCACCTCACAAAAAACCAACCAAACGTTTGGTATAATTTTTCTTTAGTCTTCTAGCACAACAAAAGTGTTCTCCGAATTGAAGTTCTTGGGCAGTAGCGATCAATGGCTTTGGCTCTCCAAAGTGCGCGGAAGGTACGTATTTATTTTATTTGGCATTTGGGCGGCGACCGAGGGCCAATAAAATTGTCTCACTTGACGTTGACTTGGGTATGGAAGTCAGAAATTTCGACGGTGAAGTTACAAAAGATGTCAATTTCAGATAAATGGCTGGACCACTAATGGTGATCGCAATGACTTCAAAAGATTGACTACTATTTTATAACGGGGATTTATGCGTTGAATAGGCTTTCTTTCTACTGAAAATGCTTGTTTGACCCGATGAGAAGACTTTTTTGGGTTTTGTGTGAACAGAAAATTCAACTTTTACAGTGGATTGCTTTGGACCTTTGGTTTGACTTTCCAATATATATATATTCATGAAATGTATGACTTTTGTGGGTTCTAAGTTTAGGCCTAGTAGCAGCTGCCCTGTTTGGGGGTTCAGTCCCACATCGGGGTTGTTAGGGGGATTGGGGTAGTATATTAGTTTCCTGTGAGACCTCAAGGGATACCGGCTTTTGGGGTTCTCACGGGATTCGGGTTAGTTTATTACCACAAAAGTCTTAACTTGCTTGGTAAAAAAAAAAAAATGAAATGTATGACATCATAGCTTAAGGTGATTGAGAGTTAAAAACATATACTCCCTCCATCCCACTTTGATAATCCTGTTTTTTTTTCACACAGTTTAAGAAAAAGTAGTTAATTTTGTTGGAAAAGTAAATTTAGATTGCTATTTTCCTAAAATACCCTCACATTAAATAGAGTACAATTTTATGGGAACTTGAATTGATGGTAAAAAAAGAATCAACTCTCATTAAATGGGGTAAGTTTATAGTAACAACAACTTACATTAAATAAGGGTATTTTAGGAAAAGTAAAATACAACTACATTCTTCAATTGGAAAGTGGACTACAATTTGGGACAGACAAAAAAGGAAAACAGGACTATCAAAGTGGGACGGAGGGAGTATATAATAAGTATGTAAAAGCTCCGACGCAGTTGCTAAAAAAAAAAAAGCTCCGACGCAGTTGCTCAAGTCTAATTAATTAAGTTCCATTTCGACTGAATCTTAGGATTTAAGAACCACACAAAGCTTTTCTAGAAATGTCAATATCACCCGCCATTTTTCTTTTAAAAAATTAATGCCAAATCTAGTTTAGTTGTAAGATACGAGTTAAGTGAATTAGTGAAAGGTCAAGTAAAACTCAAATTTCGTATTTCTAGTATTATTAAAAGTTAACTCAATTGTGTGTGTGTATATATATATATATATATATTTCTGGGTTGTGTGGATAAATAAAGCAAAGAAGAAAGGATAACTGCCAAACAGAATGAAGAAAACAACTGATAAACCATATATATAGTCCACACGTTAAAGCAACTAATTAAGCAAGTGTTAATTAAAGCTGATATTAAGCAAGTGTTTGGGACATATCAACACGTCCTAGTTTTTGAAGAATGATCACTGGAGGATGATGCGAGGGTTTAACGCCTCTCTTATCAATCAGAGTTTTATTAGCACGTGCTCTGCGTCTCGTTCAATTCATCAAAAGGGAAATTGTTTTTGATCAGCGTCTAATTCCTACTACGGGATTTGCTTAATTCGCGGTTCCGTCAATAAACCCTAATAGTAGTATTAGGTCTTACGTCCAATCAAAAATCCAGAGACCAAAATCTTAATCTTCAATTGTGTGAACTTAATCAAACCATTGAATTAGGGGACCATTTGGAGGTCCCAACTGCATGTGCAAGGCAGAATATGTTTCCAACATGTCTTGGTCGATTTATGAAACAACCATGCCCAATCAATATTTGATGATTGATGGAATTGATTAACCTAACTTCTGTTCTACTTAATAAAACTCAGTAATCGACTTCCTTGCTTAATGATGATCTGCAAGACCAAAAGCCATTGCTTAAAACTCATGCAGGGGAAAGAAAATGAAAATAAATAAATAAAAAATCAAACTTAATTAAGTGCGATATTAACTGTCACAGTCAATCAATCATATTTTTTTTTTTTTTTTTTAAGGATTGCTCAAACACTCGATAATACACTTAAGATGCGATGAATTTACTACGTGAATGCATGCACATATTCGTATTTATTACATCTATGTATTTAGACATTTTCTCAAAGTAATTCCACTTTTAATTTACAAAGAATTAAGTAGAGTACTTGAGGCCTCTCTTAACCATTGACCCTTATTAATTACAAACACTAATCAGTTGCTATCTCCTCAATACCAGACAGATCAAGAGACGCTACGTCTTTCTCATACTAGTTGTCCGCAATAACGAAGTCAACTCCAACATTTTGCAGTTTTTCTCTTGTTCATATCCATGCATAGAGAAGCTGTGTAAGAACTGAAAACAAAGAACTTGGCCAAAGCTGGGTGGGATGCAATATCCCTGGTTCCGGATATGACAAACTAATTTAGTGGTTGACAAGAAAGGTAGCTGGCTGCGTGGATGGAAATAAGTTGCTGGTGGATCGAAATGGGGATTGAATAATTGGCTAAAAAATGGCCTACTCAATAGCTTGGAGGGGCCAGTAAAGACTTGAATGTTCTCATTGACATGGAAAAATTAGAACGAAGAAACGCGTTAACCATCATGCAGTTTGCAGATGCCGTCTTCATCACTATTTCTTTTGGTTCGGGTTGCGGGGGGCAATCAGCATACATATTATGGGACCTTTTGAACGCCAAATTATCACTTAAAATAGGGAAAATCAGTAGCCTCCTTATAGATTTATTGTACCATAAAGTTTTTAATGGACAAAAAGAATTTCAATGTCGGATTATTTGTTTTTCAATTATAAGAGAATTGATGAGTACGTCCCTACATTCTTTCTTTCTTTTCTTTTCTTTTTTTCAATCGAAAACCTAGTTTTCCATAATGGCGTTTTTTTTTCTTTGATATTGGAAATATCATAATGGCTTTTTTTTATATATATAGTATTATCATTTTTTCAAAAGGATAAGAAGCAAAGACTTTATTGGTACGTAATTCATTTTACACCATGATGATGATGATGTGCAAGTCCAAGTTATGTAGCTTCAAGTATTTCGCTTTCTTTTATGAAAAGGAAAATGGGATTTGACCCACTCAAGTTGCATGTCATAGACTACGAAAAAATATCGGTTTTGCAAGTCCACGGAAAGTAATTGTCAAAGTGACACTAAAAACTTTGTGGTGCATCAAAAGGTTGGTTAGTTGCTCAATATAGTTGAATGTGTATACTGTATATCATTCATCTTAGTATATACTTACATCTGTAATGCGAGGGTGCATATTGTAAAAAACAAGTTTTTTTTTTTATGTTGAGGCCTTTGGCTATATTGAGCTAACTCTTCATACTTGTGTGTTAGACTTGTGTAAATAATAGTAAGCCATTAGTTAGTTGATTATGAAATTGTATAAATAAAAATATATCATTAGTTAGTTGATCGTAAGGTCAATTTTTTTTTCTAAACGAGAGATTTTGAATTCAAAATTTCTTATTTATAATTCTTTTCAATTTATCATCTAACTCAACCATTCGTAGATCATGAGATCACTTGTTCGACTTTCAATTCTTCTATTTTTTCCCTTCTCCAAGACTCAATATCTCCTTTAAAACAAACAAAATAAAAAAAAATTATTTTGAAAAACTTGGTAGGTGTATTCAGTTTATTGTATCAAAGACTGTAAGCATAAGGACGTTGCTCCCGTTTAAGATGTGCACCAATGACTTACATGGTTTACAGGATATTATGTCTACGTAAGTAAATATCTTTGAGCTCTACAATCTTCATGGGAATATTATTGGCTTACCTTGTATACTATTCTTAGTGCCCGCGCGATTCTTCAAATTGATATATAACCACCAAAATCGAATGCAGCCCAACATTTATTTCAGAACACGTTTCAATCTTCAACTTTTTGTACCAAATGATCGAACCAGAAAGAGAAACAAGTTTCGACAACTATGTAATGATACAGAGTGTGCTTTCATTTCATGCATGTCTTGGTTAGTTCCTTGATTGCAGATTAATGCAGACGATTGATCAAGTACGTACTTTAACTGAAGCAAGTATCTATCATGTTACTGCTAACTACCGCGGTGGAACTTCATAACCTCAGACCAACAATGAATTTTAGATTGAATCATGAGCCTTGAAAGAATTCACCAAAAAAAATAATGCAAATGGTCAAGTTTTGGCGCAACTTCATAGTTCGTATACATATGAAGAGGGGAAAAAAACGGAAATCTGGAAATCTCCGCTCTGCTGTCTCTTAGACTATAACAAACAAGAGAAATTTCCAATTTCCAAATTCGTGTATATACAGATCTCCACTAATGAAAAAAAACCAGACAATTAGTTTCCACGTGGTCAGATGATGGATATCCCATGCACTAAACTACTCAGCTTAAGTAACCGGTGGTGCCCATCATCCATGTTATAGTAAACCTTAATCCACCTCTACATACGACAAGAAACTCCATCTTGCATCATCAGCTACCTTAATTATCTCATCATGGAAAATAGAGAGCAAAAAACTTCTTCATCACAAGGAATGGTGAGGCCCATCTCATGGTTGAAGCCAAACTCTTCTTCAGCTCGTTGTAACAAGCTCTGGAATTCCGGGTGTTCCAAGCAAGAAATGGGGATGATGTATCTGGTCCTATTTTGGCCAACATATACTGCAAAATGGCCTTTTGGGACATCATGTGGAAGGCTATTGTCGTGATCATGACCAGTATTCTTCCTTCCAAAACTTGAACACTTTTTGAGGATTTGTTTGAGGGCCGCCGTTTGAGTAGCGGCATGTTTTGTTCCTTTCTTAAGAGCCATGTTTATGGACTTTAGAAGAAAAAGGCTCAGCCAGGCAAAGAAGAGATAGAAGTTGTATGTATTAAGAGGAAAAAGTGCTAAAGAGAATGAAGGGTTCGAAGGAGGTGGGGATGAATTGAGGAGAATGTGGAGGAGTAGTAGTATTTATGGGGAAAAAGAAGAAGACAGGGAGTGATTATCTGCGAAACAAAGACATGTGGAGTGTGGGGGCAACAAACTAACAGGGCTTAGATGTTCTTATTTGAGAAGTCTTGTTCAAGGCCATGCAACCTCATTCCCCATTTGGCCTTTTCCCTTTTTCTTGTTACCCCTCCCATAGACAAAGTGGACCACTATACTCTATGCTCTATACCATATACTCCAATCTCCGTTCATCCTATGTGTGTATTTGTGTTTTGGACAGTGTGATTGTGCATGAAATCCCCATTTGATTAATGATTGATCAAGAGAATTAGGATATGGTACGTTATACTCATGCACACGGTACTTAAGTTGTAAGGTCGCCAAAAGGTCACGCAATGACAATTAAACCATCTTATTAGTTTAATCAGGGTGGGAGTCTGTTGTCTGGCACGTTTAAGGCATGTAAAACCAATGCTTTTGAGTTTCGCCATCCATGTTCGTTATCGATACTTGGCATTAACAACCTCGGTTTCCAGTTCCACCTTCGGAACTGCTAGGTGGCACGGAATTGAAACTGACGAATCATCCCATGGCCTACACTAGTTTCTTGGCTTCTTGCTGGTAGTAAAACTTCATTCTCAGGTCCCTCATATTTTCAAGTTCAATGTTTTTCTTCTTCTTTTTTTTTTTCCCCCGAGTCAGAGGTTAGATGTATCGGAAACATTAATCGTTTCTAGCTACTTCTGTGCTCTGTTTTCAGACTCGGACCGGACCGGCCGGTCGAACCGGTCGAACCGGAAACCGGCCAGGTAGCCGGTCCGAGTCACATTAGAAAACCGGAAATTTAAAATCCGGTCAAAGCCGGTCAAAAACCGGGTTTGACCGGGTTTGACCGGGAAAAAACCGGTTTTTCCGGTTCAACAGTAATTTTTTTTTAAAAAAATTCAAACTTTTTAATATTATGTTTTGACCCCCTAAATTGTTAAAACTTATTGATATAGCTCAAATATTTGATACTTTATAAATATTGTCCTAAAATTTGATGTTATTTTTCAATTAAATTCATAATTTTAATTCTAAACTTGTTAATATTTATTAAATAATATAAATTGCTACTTGATTGTTCTAATTTCTTTGTATTTTCTTGTTAAATATATTTGAAACATCAAATATATATGAATATGCCTTTATTAATATCAATATATTATTAGATATTATATATATAATATTTTAATTTTTAAATAATTTTTATTTATGACGTCATCCGGTTCGACCCCTATCGACCCCCGGTCGAACCCATTGACCCCTGACCCCTGACCTCGGCCGAGTCGCTATCCGGTCCGGTTCTGAAAACATAGCTTCTGTGGCCAAGGAAGGAGATTGCAGTCTCTGTCTGTCCCAGTAGAATCTACATATGGGCTGCTCTTTTGTAGCATTTCGCATGATCATGACATTGGTTAGTTTTCCAGGGTACAACTTCTTGTGAGCTCAATATGGATTCATGAACGAATCAAGACTGATCATTTAAGGATGGATGAATGGCAGCTGTCTATTGTGAATGATCATCTTATTAAGTACAAGAAAGGGATGCCTTCGTCCTTTCTCTGAACAAAACAAATGGCAGTGTAGCTACATGTTTCAGCAAAAGATCAAGGACAACTCATTCTACTATTCATTTGCACGTAAATCCAGGACTACGTGAGTTTTTGTGTTTTTTTTTGGTTCAAATGTATGCATGCCCTAAGTCCTAGCCCTTTATTATTATTATTAGTTTTTAGTTTTTAAGGAAACAAGTTCAATATTAATATGAACAACGGGCAACCATTAATTGGGGTCCCCAATCCCAATCCGGAGTATTTATCATGGTCAGCAAATAGTAGCAGCATTCAAAACTAAGGCGACAAACAGCAGTTGTCTTCTGTACATGTCATGGAAGCTTCAAAAGAATTATCAAGGTCACCACTCACTTTTGTTCCAGAGAAGAACAAGTATATAGTGGCGGAATTTGTTGACTCTCTCCTTGGTGCTCTTAGGCAGATACTAGATTTTCACATCACTTTTATGGTCCCTGTGCCGGACCATATTCTGAATCTCCATGAGGGAGTAAAGTCAATCAGTATCCTTCTTCATGTGAAGCAAGAGAATTTCAATGCTCTACCTGACAAAATGAAGGATCATATTGGAGTTGTGATCATTGATTTAGGAATTGTAATTTGCTCCATTTCAGTGAATGAAATAAAACATGGCTTGGCAAAGGGAACAGATCTTGCAATTTCTCGTTTGGTGAAAGAGCTCCAATTTGTGATGCAAGAAGTTGCACAAACGCATCCTCCATCATCATCATCACTCAGATTCCCTAGGACTAACGAGCTGGGCTCTATTGATTTCTTCTTAGAGAATCTCCAGGAAATAGCAACTTCTGAGGCCGGTTCGATTGCTTCCCCAAAGGATCAAATCCAAATAATCCAAGAAGATCTTTTATTTTTAAGATCTTTCCTACAGAAAATTGCAAAGCAGCGCAACCAGAACGTGAAATTTCAAGCTCTTTGGGATGGTGCTATGGAGGTGGCCTACAAGGCAGAGTTTGTCATCGACTCTGTTGCGCTTGGGGATAGACTTGAATGTTTGGATACTGTTGCTGGAGATATCAAGCATACGAAGACTGAGGCCCTTAAAGTCTCTGACAGCATCAGGAATGATGATGAAGCTCAGAGAGTTGCCAACAACTCTATTCACTTCAAATCACAACTCAGTACCTGAATGAAGTTCTGGTGGGTCTTGATGAAGAGGTAAAGACAATTGCAGATGGGCTTACCAGGGGTTCAAACCAACTAGATATTGTTTCAATTGTGGGTATGGCTGGACTTGGTAAGACAACATTAGCCAACACAATTTACCATCACCCTTCAATTTTAGGCCACTTCCATTTCCGTGCTTGGTGTACTATTTCCCAAGTATACAGCAAGCAGAATTTGTTAGTTCAAATTTTGTCCAGTAGTGGTAGTGGAAGTCATGATCAATATATTAAGATGCATGAAGATGATTTGGTTGTGACGCTCTTCCAGCTTTTGAAGAGAAATAGGTATGTTATCATTTTGGATGACGTGTGGGACATTGGGGCATGGAATTTGTTGGAAAGATCGTTGCCAAACGATGCAAATGGAAGCAGGATTCTGTTCACCAGCAGGATTGAGAATTTGTCTTTGCAATTTAAATCTAATAGCAAGTCTCACCATCTCTGCCATCTTAGTGGTAAAGAGTGTCTTGAATTGCTTCTGAGGAAGATATTTGGCAAAGAAGATTGTCCTCCAACACTAATCAAAGTTTTAATGCAAGTAGCAAATAAGTGCAAGGGGCTACCTCACACAGTTGTCATTTTTGCTGGAATTCTTTCAAGAATTGAGCCAGACTGCTGGCAAGAATTTGCAGACAGCCTCAATTCCAACACTTCTAATAGCACTGAACCATTGGAGCTGAGTTACATTCATTTACCTGAATATTTGAAGCCATGCCTTCTTTACATAGGTGCATTTCGAGAAGACCAAGACATTCCTGTCCGAAAGTTGTCATGGCTTTGGATCTCTGAAGGATTTGTCCAAAAGATAGAAGGGAAGAGTCTAGATGATGTGGCAGAAGACTACTTGAAAGATTTGATTGGTAGAAGTTTGGTAATGGTAACCGAACAAAGAACTCTTGCTGGTGCCAAAATTTGCCGACTTCATGATTTAGTACATGAGTTTGTTGTGGCAAAGGCCAAAAAAGAAAGTTTTCTACAGATTTCATATGGGAGTAATGACCTTCTACAGATTTCAAATTGGGGTGATGACCTTTCTACTTCTACTGGACCCAGCCCCCACCGACTGTGTATGCATTCGATGAGCGGAAAGGAGCTTGAGATGTCCAGGCCATTTTTTCCTAGACTACGTTGTTTGCTCTCCTTTGGTTATGCTTGTACGGATTCAGAAGAGCTGCATGATGGCCCCTTTTGGTTTCTAAAATCAAAACTTCTTAGAGTTTTAGATTTTAGGGACATGCGTATTTCTTGCAATTTTCCAAGCGAATTATTATTGCTTGTGCACCTAAGATACTTGGCAATTAGCTTGTGGTATTCAGCATCCATTCCATCTGCCATAGACAACCTCTCAAGGTTACATACATTTCTGGTAGGGGGCAATGCTGTTGCTGGGTTGCCTAATACTATCTGGAACATTAAGACACTGAGACATCTAAGGAGAACAGAGCTTCCGGATCTGGGTGGTTCGACACTGAGATATCAAAAGAATAGAGCATTTCCGCCGAGTGGTTTTACGTTACCCACTCTCGACATTGAAGACTACCCAAACTAGATCATTTAGACACTTTGAGCCTTGCAATTGACTGCTTTGGTGAACAATTGCAGAAGATACTGAAAAAGCTACCAACCATTCGCAGGCTAAAATGCGTGCATGCAGATGGTGGAAAACGGACTGGGATTCTCAAGCTGGACAGTTTGAATCAACTAGAATCACTTCAGTTGCATCGCTTTTACGGCTGCAAGTTTGAATTCCCAATGAATTTGAAAAAGCTCACTCTCTCACGCAATAAATGGTCGTGGAGTGAAATTTCAACAATTGGAAAGTTGCCCAATCTTGAAGTGCTTAAATTATTAAAGAAGTCCTTCATGGGGGAAAAATGGGAAATGCAAGAAGGGGAATTCTCTAATCTCCGATTCTTGGAATTGTCAACATTGAATCTTTGCAGTTGGACTGCCTATAATTCTGATAAATTTTCTCGTCTTGAGAAATTGGTTTTGCATAGCTGTCTGCTGCTGGAAGATGTCCCTCTTTGTTTAGGGGAAAGTACTACCATTGAAATGATTGAGGTGGAAAATTGTTGCAACTCTCTTGTGAGTTCTGTAGAACAAATTCAGCAAGAACAGCTGGAGATGGGAAACCAGGATCTGAAGGTCGTTATCACACGCGCCATTTGACAGGCAGTGCAATTCTATTTATGTTGCAAAATTGACAATCCTTTTAGGCCTTTTGTGGCATTAGTGCAGCAGAAAAGGAAAAAGCCATTATTAAGAACGCTCTAAACGACATAGTCTGGGCGGCTGTAAATTAATTTATATTTCCTGTGGCTAAATAAATTTTCCTGAGTATAAATTACTTTTCCAAGCAAATTTTTAATTTTCTCTTTCCCTTCTTCCCTCCTTTCATTGCCTCTTCCATTTTTTCTCTTTACGTTGGAAGCGCTCACTCTATATCCCTATCCAATTGTGTTTCTCCTCCATTATCTCTAGCAGCTCTTTATTTCACGAAAAGAAAGAAAGAAAGCTTGATTTAATCCCTATCTGTGGTTTAATCTCAATTTTCTCCATCATTTATCAATTCCGATCAATAGCAGTGTCGTTTTTGGGGATTTTACTGTCAATCTCTCTTAATTTCCGAGTCTTTGTGCATAAATTGAAGGATCCAGACATCACAGAGCTGGTTTCACTTTTCCAAGTGATTCTGAATTCCTAATCATGGCCGAGGAATCTTCTCTTCGGTGCTGCCATTTAAATGCGAGGTGATTAGACTTTAGAAATAACTATTTTAGTCTCTGCAAATGTTTTTTCAGATACTTTTATCTCGTACAAATGGAGAATTCTTACATGTAATCCCATAATTGAAGCTTTTACAGATTAAAACATGTAATTTTATCGTGTTTTTACATTTTCTGGTCGAATTCAATATATGATTTAAGGTGGAATTATGAGCTTTATTTTCAAAACTTGAATGGCTTTGTTTGTCTATGCAGAATTATGTATACCTTTCTTGGTTCTGGATGCAAATCTTGCGTGTTCTTCTGGCTGTTTTTTGTTTAAAGAAAAATGGTTTTTGATTTGATAGTCGGTAGAAATTGTTGGCAGTTGTAAATAATTTTTCCCAGCCTATACACACACAGAAACTCTTCTAATTCGTTGACATATTCATTACTAGTTCCTTTTTTTTCTTTTGGCCCATATCCTTTTCAGAGTTTTTTTTTTTTTTTTTTTTTTTTGTAAAGAAATGTGTAGTTTAAAGTGAACCTCTTTAGATTCTTTATTTTTTTGGGCTTTTTCTGCAGTCTTGAAATTTTGGGGGTTTGTGGATTGGCGGCAATTGGAAAGTTTTTGGAAATTTGAACTATTGAAAAGGAAATTTGTGTAGTTGCTTTCCTGTAGCAATTGAGAATTTATATAGCAAGTATGGCAGGTGATTATTTCTTTTTGTGTTCACCTTTTTGTGGGCATTTTTGAGATAGTATTCTTTGATGTTTACAGGCGTGACTTTGAAGCCAGAATTGTTAGATAGAAAATAAACTTCTTTGCAACTGTTAAATGTATATGGTGCTGTTTAGCTAACACGAGTTCTATAGAATTTAACAAATTATCTTGAGAAGTATACTTTATCTTGATACTCAGGAAATTATGCATCTTTCATTTGTGGGAAACTAATGAGTCATTTCTTGATGTCTGAGTTGAGTCATTTCTTGATATCTGAATCTGTGGGACCTACATGATTGCTATTGTTTTTAGCTTGTTAGTGTTGGATATAGTTTTCTTGATAACTTTCACCAATGCATGTCAGTCTATGGTAACTGGCTTTATTCAATTCATTTTTTTATTGTCTGCTAAACAGGATAATGATCAACCAGTTGCGTTAAAACTATGAGGTACAGACATTTTAGACTCTAGGTGTGTGGGCTTTATCTGATTTTAAAGTTAATGACGTTCAATCCAAATATCCTTGTTAGCTATCAAATATATATGACCAACCGAATGCCATATGTTGACAAATTAGACAATTCTTATTCTACTGAATTAATTTCTGTTTTATAAACCATTCAGGAATTCCTATGGAATTTGAGAACCCCCTATATCTTCTGTTGACGGAAGTACCAGAGGAGTAGATCCTCATATATGGTCAGATTTTTGCCGAGCAGGTAATCCCTATTTCTTACACATCAAGTACCAGAAAATTGATTAAGTCCTAGCTTGCTGCATATTCTCATTATAGAGAACAAGACCATGGTCTGATGTTGATATAATTTCCTATCTCATTTCTGTATCTAAACGGGGAAAAATCTCATTGCTATTGCATCACATAACATCAATCTGATAGTAACGGGTTACTAAGTAATTAATACGGCTGTTATGCTTTATACAAGACTGTCTATTTCTTTCTCCTAGATTCTAAATCTAGCATAATTGATAGCAAGTAGTTCTTTGAAATTTTCTTGGTAACCGAGCTAATCATCTTATAACACAAATTTCAAGGTCTGTAAATCTCTTTAAATCTAATGAGAAAGTTGGATTGAGTTTATAGAAAAATCATCTGTTAGTTCACGTTCTTTTCTGGAGTTGAGCCAAAATTCTTCCTACAGCATCATCTCTGAGTTGCTATACCTTAAATTTTACTTTTGTATTAGGACACTTAATAACGTGAAAGGCTATGCTATATAGCTCTCGTAAATGCTATTGATTACGGGGACTGTTGCTTTAAATTGACTGACTTCCTTGATGGTTATATCATCAATGGAGCTAAAGATCAAATGCATAAATCAGGTTTACTTTTACTCATGCTTGTTAATTAGCTAGCTTAAGTGCAATTTGATATCATAGAGGCTGATCTTAGTGATCTTTTTTAAAATAATTATCATGTAAGCAACTTCTTACACGCCAAACATAGCCGGAGAAAGAAGGCCTCAGACAAGTACAGTTGCACCATTCCAAGGCATCACAAAGCATTGCCTCAAGCGAAATACTTGTGGTCTGCCACTTTTTCTTAGTTGAATTTTCAGTGGTTTTATGGTCTGTTCTTTTTCTTCTTTGAATTTGCAGTGCTTTTCCAGTTTGCTTCGAATTTGTTCCAGGCATTAGCATTTAAAATAGACTATGGGCATTTCAAGGTTAGGCAAATTCATTCTTAGTATATGAAAGTCCATTTGAGTGATAGCTTTCATTTGCTAGCACATTGCATTGATATGGTTGGATTGTAGCTAGTTTTGGTATCTATGATTCTGGAACAAAGGCTGCAATGCAAAAATTTGAAACCATGATTGTGAATATGATGAAAGCGGAGTGGTTATATGTGTCTCAGAGTGTCAAAAAAGATTCTATATTTGGTTCTCTTTGACATGGGTTTAATTCATGTCTAGTTTCATTTGTTTTGGTATCTGGTATCTGTATGCTTTGGAAAACGAGAAAGAGAAATAAAATGGGTTGGCTTTTAGGCAATGATTTTGTAGATGCTGATGTATGTGGGGCTATAAAATAAATTAGGTGCATCTGGTCGAGTTTATGTGGATTGGGCAGTTAAAATGAAATAAATGCATCTTGGCACTGGTGTCACATGCAAGTAAGCTGATCCGATCCTGTCCTGAGTGCCGCTATTTTTAGCCATATGTTATCTTCTATTACTTGTCATGCTTTTATTTTCATTCTTTGTGGCTTTCATGTTATGTACTCCCATGCATTAGCTTTCCTATACACTAGTGTTCTGTTCATTTTCTGGCCCGGACTAGAGATTGAATTGTTGTAGCCCATAGAGATAGGTTTCTTTCTTCTCAATCCTATTGGTCAAACTTATCTCAATAAACAATAGTCTCTGAATCCCTATTTCCTCGAATCGAATATACTCATTTAGTAGTTTGGGTTCTTTTATTTAGTAAACTATAGTTTTATCCTTACTGCTTACTATTGCTCTTCGCAATCTTGGTTTACTTTTTTATTAGAGTTTGAAAGAGAAGAAGCAAGAGAGGAAGTTGTTTTGGGATGACATTCCTTCCCTTTTATATGTGAGTAGTACAACTGAGATATATATACAAGATTGAAATAATTTAGATCCAAAAATGAAGCTATCAAGATCCTAAAATCAAGCTAGAATAATTAGCTATCTACTTCCTATAATTAAACTAGGATAATCGGGCTAATAATTAGGCTATCTAATCCCTATAATTGATGTATAATATATCACACGTATCTAGATATATTCAACACTCCCCCTCAAGTTGGAGCATACAAATCATATGCACCAAGCTTGCCACATATATATTTTATACGAGGACCTCTTAGGGACTTGGTAAGAAAATCTGCAAGTTGATCACTTGAATTAACGAAACCCATCTCAATAACTTTGGAGATCAATTTTTCTCTAACAAAATGGCAATCAACTTCCATGTGCTTAGTCCTCTCATGAAAGACTGGATTGGAGGCAATGTGGAGTGCAGCTTGATTATCACAAATCAACTTCATTGGGTCACTAGTCCCCAAATTCAACTCATTGAGTAATTGTTTAAGCCATATTAGCTCACAGGTAGCCATAGCCATGGCTCGATACTCAGCCTCAGCACTGGATCTAGCAACCACATCTTGTTTTTTACTTTTCCAAGATATTAAGTTGCCACCAACCAGAATACAATAGCCTATGGTAGAACAACGATCAATAGGTGATCCTGTCCAATCTGCATCAGTGTAACCAATTACTTGCATGTTTCCTTTATCAGTATACAACAATCCTTGGCCAGGTGCTCCTTTGATATATTTGAGAATGCGGATAGCTGCATTCCAATGAGTATCACACGGGGAATCTAAAAACTGACTGATCACTGAGATAAAAAAAGATATGTCAGGACGTGTTACTGTAAGATAGTTCAACCGTCCCACAAGCCTACGATACTTTCCAGGATCCTTAAGTGGCTCCCCCTGTCCTGGAAATAATTTAATATTGGGATCCATTGGAGTTTCGACAGGCTTAGCATTTGACATGCCTGCCTTCTCCAAAATGTCCAATGCATATTTTCGTTGGCAAATAACAACGCCTTCTTTGGATTGGGCAACTTCGATACCCAAGAAATAACGAAGCTTGCCCAAATCTTTCGTCTGGAAATGGCCAAAAAGGTGGTTCTTTAACTGTGCAATTTCATCATGATCCTGTCCAATGATAATAATACCATCGACATAAACGACAAGATAAATGCTACCTTGTGACGAAGAATGACGATAAAACACTGAATGATCAGTCTCACTACAAATCATGCCATATTTTTGGACAACATCACGAAAGCGTCCAAACCAAGCCCGAGGAGATTGTTTGAGACCATAGAGTACACGTTTTAGTCGACAAACCATTCCACTAGACTTCCCCTGAATAACAAAACCAGGTGGTTGATCCATATAACTTCCTCCTGCAATGCACCATGAAGGAATGCATTCTTGATGTCTAATTGGTGCAAAGGCCAATGATGAACAGCAGAAAGAGATAAGATGAGACGAATAGAAGACATCTTGGCCATTGGAGAAAAGGTGTCAGTATAATCCAGACCAAAAATTTGAGTATAACCCTTAGCTACTAGACGAGCTTTAAGACGATCAATTTGACCATCCGGACCAACTTTAACAGTATAAATCCAACGACAACCAACAGTTGATTTACTAAGTGGGAGTGGGACCAGCTCCCAAGTGGAATTAGAGTGAAGAGCAGCCATTTCATCTATCATTGCCTGACGCCACCCAGAGTGGACATAGCCTCACCTATAGTTTTAGGAACAGACATGGACGACAAAGAGGACAAAAAGGCATAATAGGATGAAAACACGCACTGATAATTGAGACAAGTATAGTTGGGACATTGATTGCGAGTGGAACGAATACCTTTGCGGACAGCAATGGGTGGGCTGGCTGGAGAGGAGATCGTGGTAGGTGACGAACTTGGAATAGTTCGTGAGGCATCAGGGACATCAGCAGATTCTCCAACACCATTATCTGGAACTGTAGTAGGACAATTCCTTACATTGCGTCTCTGGTAAGTGAGCAATGGTGGTGATGCGGGTGAAGGTAAAGACTCTTTAGGAGGCTGACTAATGTCAGTGTCATGAGTAAGAGGAACAAAATAAGTAGAAACAGGAAGATCCTCTGTGATTGTAGAATGCTCAGACTTGTTAAGCTGAAAGAAAGGAGTAGACTCAAAGAACGTAACATCTGCAGAGATGCTGTATCGTCTAAGATCAAGAGAAAAACATTTGTACCCTTTTTGTGTTTGAGAGTACCCAAAAAATACACATTTGACAGCACATGAAGACAGCTTATCTTTTCCAGGAGTGCAATCATGTACAAAACATGTACAGCCATGTACGAGGGGAAATAGAAAATAGTGGAGCATTAGGATATACAAGAGAGTAAGGAACTTGATCCTTAAGGACAGATGATGGCATGCGATTAATCAAATAACATGCAGTGAGAATGGCATCCCCCCAAAAACGTAACGGAACATTTGCATGAAGAAGTAAAGTACGTGCTGTTTCAACCAAATGTCTATTTTTCCTTTCAGCAATCCTATTTTGTTGTGAGGTGTGAGAACATGATGATTGATGAATGATCCCTTTAGACTCCATAAAGGACTTGAAAGAGGTGGAGAAATACTCATGTGCATTATCACTACGTAAGATTTTTATGGAAACACCAAATTGTGTTTGAATTTTAGAGACGACTTTGAAAAATAGAAAATACTTCAGATCTATTTTTCATAAGAAACACCCCGGTACAACGAGAATAATCATCAATGAAAGTGACAAAATACTAAAAACCTAAAGTAGAAATAACACGACTCGGTCCCCAAACATCAGTATGGACCAAAGAAAATAGAGATTGAGCTCTACTATTAGCCTTTTTCAGAAAATGACTACGAGTGTGTTTTCCAAGCTGACATGATGCACACTCTAAGGAAGACATAGTAATAGATGGCACCATCTTTCGAAATTTATTTAAACTTGGATGACCCAAACGCCTATGGATTAGCAGAGGATCATCTACGGCAGAACAAGATACTGGTGTTGGTAAAGACAGATGGTAAAGTCCCTGAGACTCACGCCCTGTGCCAGTCGTCCGCCCCGTACCTCGATCCTGTAAAATTATAGATTCCTCATCAAATGTAACTAAGCAGTTAAGAGAACGATACAAACGACGAACAGATACTAAACTAAAAGGACAATTGGGTATAAAAAGAACAGAATCGAGAGGCACAGAAGGTAGAGGGTTAGCCTTGCCAATCCCTTTAGCTTGGGTTTGTGAGCCATTAGCAAGAGTAATATTGGGTAGGGAAGTAGAACTATGGAGTGAAGAGAAAAGTTGTGGATTATCAGAAATATGATCTGTGGCAGCAGAATCTAAAACCCATGGGCCAAGAGATGGAGATTGAGAGACACACGCGCTAACATAACTAGTGTGTACAACTGAGGCAGTAGGTGTGGAAGACTGTTTGGCTGTAAACCATTTCACAAAATCTTCATACTCGGGCTTGAGAGTTGGTTTTGAACTTGGGCAAGGTTCAAATTGAACAATATTTGCCACTTGTTGGGGAGGACGTCCATGCAAGAGCCAACACCGATCTTTTGTGTGGCCAACCTTTTTACAATAGTCACAGTTGGGTCGATTTTTGTTACCATTATAACCACCTCGACCACGGCCACGTCCACGACTCCTCTTTGCCTGGATTGAGATGCCAAAGCTGATGAATCAACAACGATAGTCTCTGAAGATGATTTTGATTCATCAGGGAGCCGTAACAGCCGTGAAAAAGCTTGAGACAAAGTAGGAATTGTGGGGCTAGCAAGAATCTGATCACGAATGGTAGAATATTCTGCAGGTAATCCAAAGAGAGCCAAAAGCATAACAAATGTACCTCGCTGAGAGAGTTGTTCCTGTTGAGTTGCAGCAGGGGGTAGCAACTCATTGAAATCGGAAAGGACCCCTTGAATTCTGCCTAAGTAAGAACTCATAGGCATATCAAGTTTTCGAGGTGCAATGAGACTCATCAAATCAGAACAAATAGCATAAACTCGAGATATATCATTAGTGTATAATGCTTTGGCCTGCTCCCAAACACTAAAGCAAGTCTTATGTGGACGGAAAATTTGCTTTAGTGAAGAATCAATGGTCTGCCAAAGCATGCTACACAATTGAACATCGATTCGCTCCCACTTGGATGGATCAGTCATAGTATCATCAGGTTTAGTAGTAAGATGATCTTTATATCCTTGTCCCATAAACCATAGCTCAACGTTAGCAGCCCAAGTAGAGTAGTTACGGCCTTTTAGTTTTTCGGTAGTAATAATAGTAGAACCAGTAATAGATGGATTGGCCATGAGAGGAGTTGTGAATTTAGATGTAGATGTTATAGATGTATCGGATGTAGACATAATGATATTGGGTTAAAGAAAATCACCGGGTAAAATCACCGGGTGGGATGATTAGAAAACGAATTTCTTTTTTCTCACTAGCTCTGATACCATGAAAGAGAAGAAGCAAGAGAGGAAGTTGTTTTGGGATGACATTCCTTCCCTTTTATATGTGAGTAGTACAACTGACATATATATACAAGATTGAAATAATCTAGATCCTAAAATCAAGCTATCAAGATCCTAAAATCAAGCTAGAATAATTAGCTATCTACTTCCTATAATTAAACTAGGATAATAAGGCTAATAATCAGGCTATCTAATCCCTATAATTGACGTATAATATATCACACGTATCTAGATATATTCAATAGAGTTCATGTATTTAATGTGTCTGTTATATTCGCCCTGATTATACATGCAATGGCTTCTGTTTTGACTGCTACTCCCGAAAGAGGCCTAAGCTTGGACTAGTTGGTAAATTATTGCATATTTTTTCCTAGATGGTTTAAAAAATTCTTAAAAGTTCTGTACCAGGAAAATCACTCTGTTTTATCTCTTTTTAGCAGATTTACTGGAGTTGAAGGTCCAATTCCCTCCTGGCTAGCTGAAGATCTACTTTAGCAATTTTTCTTGCCAAATGGTAGCAGAAGGAAGCAGGGTACACAGAGCAAGTTTACAAGGAAAGGAGAGTGAGGGCATGCGAACAATTCATTTGAGGTAGTTAAAATCCTCCACGAAATCTTTTTCAAATTGACCATCTTTGTTCTTGTTTGTTCATTGGTAGTGAAATATATTTCTGTACTGTTGCAGGTGGATGATTGACATGTGAAGATATTCTTGAGGGATGCAAATGTAAAAAATGTACTTATGAAACCCAAGCATTTGGATAGATGAATTTTTTGCAAAGGAAGTGAATTTTTTAGTTTGATTTTAGCAGATAGTATTTCCTTTATTGGATGACAATAATGAAGCCTATGGTGCTGATTTTGCAGAGGGGGATTCCACTCATTAGGATAGTTTTAGAGTGCTATTCATGTGTTCCTTGAATTGAATATTTGTAGGTTCAGAATTCTCTTGTGATTGCAGCGACAAGCATGGTCATGACATTGTCTATCACATGCTGTTTCTTCTAATATGCTCTCCATGTTTTTTATTCCCCTGTTTGGAGTTGATCTGGAATAATCTTGATGAGAATAATCTATATATCATCCGAATTTCTGAAATCTTCTGTGACGCTCATCAGTTCCATCTATGTATTTTAGTCAGAGCAACATAGAAAATTGGAGATGGCTGCTACTTGTAACATAGACCCTTGGAATATGTTTCTCACGTTTGGTTGCAGACTTGCAGGGGTAAAGCACCAGGGAAAAGGAATCAAGGAGTTTGGTGAGGGATTTGGAAGTGTTGTGTGAGGAAACGAAGGAATTGGTCCTGTTTTGCAGGTCGAAGCGCGGATCTTATTTCGAATGATATAGGACTTCCACTGAGATTTGGCAGTTTGGGATTTGTTTCTGTGCAAGAAGCAACTGAGGAGGCATCCTGGATTCTTTCTTTGGTCTGAAATGTGAAGCATTCGGCATTTCCCATCATGAAAGTACAAGTGCATCTAGAGGATGTATCAGTGTATTCATAAATGACTCATAAAATCGAAGCTTGATTCGAAAAAAGTCACCGAAACATATTGTGCAGAAAAACTAAGCTGAGGAATCGAAGTTTTCATTCATTGTCCAGTTGAAAAAAATACAACTGAATTGATGAAATGGCAGCAAACCTGAATGTAATAGGAAGATGCTACATCTATATTGCATATTACCATCTAAAGCTTTTTGAGTTAAAGCTGCATGGAATGGACTAAGTCAACATGAAGCTTTTGTTCTGATCCCCCTCTTGTCAAAAGAAATTCTTGATCAATGGAGAGAAAAAAAAAAGGACTTTTTCTTTGAGAAGAAACATGCACGTTTAGTACTTGATATCACTGATGGCTTCTGAGAATTGGTTGTTTCTTGGACAGCCGTTCCTAGACGGAATGAAAATTGGGAGTTGCTCATGGAGTTGGGCTTTCCCCAATGGTAACTGAAGCAGGTGAAGATGTGAAAGTATGAATGGCGGGCTCTTTTGGTTTTGTTGTCTTTCTATCAATGTCTAGTAGCCTAGTTCTTTGGTGTAATACTGATCAGATGCTATAGTTTGGATAGCTGGTACTGTTGAGCTATTGTGCTCTCTGCTGGTAAATTCCCTACTTCTCAGTCACTAAAATTTTTACTTTTTGCCGGGAAAAAGTGATATTAACCTATCCCCCTTCCAGGAAAAGGAGTAGCCACATTTTGTTGTTATGAAAACATGGTTCTCAGCATGAATTATGTGATCAGATTCTTGATCATTTATTTCTTCTTGTATTGTACCATGTGTACCGATCAATCCAGGCAATGCCGAGTACTATGATTGTAATTCTTTGCAATTGCAAATCAAAATCAAAATCATGAAATTTTTTGCATAATATTTAGTTCAAATTTTTGTATTTTTATAGTTCAATTTATCAAGTAGAAATTGATATTGCAACATATTAAGCGGGATAAAATTGTAATTGGACTTGATGGGTATTAATGTATTATTGATTAATATTCAAAAATAGGAATTGGGTCAAAACTCGAAGGGTGCTATAAATTGATAATTGAGTTTATAAATAAATTTAGATAAGTTTGTAAAAAAATTAAAAAAAAGGGGCATAGATGCTTGGGTTACCTGGATCATTTTTGACTTATTTATTTGTATTGGTACAGATAGGTGAATCCAATTATATCAATTACTTAATTTCTACGCAAACCCGTTCTTGTCACCTAAATTGTCACCTTGCAATGTTGCAACTTGATAAGCTACGTACCTTATTGACCATTGACTATGTATAATTTTGCATTTTCTATGCTTCTTGATCTCAAGGTGAAAAGTTTTTCGAAAATTTGTGAAGTGATCAAATGGAAACAAAGAAATTTTGTTTGAAGCAATTATAAAAAGAAAAGGATAAAAAACTATGTAGCACTTGAATTACTAACCAGTATTTTCCAACTTACTTTTTCTTTACATATTTTGTTAACTTCACTCCTTTTTTTTTTCCCTAATTTCCTTTTTTTGGTGCATTTGGTGGTTAATCAGTCAAAAATGGTAAAATATTTGTAGTTATGACCCAATGACTCAAATTCCCAACATTCTATGAACTCTAATTATCAAATATTTTAAAAAAAATACCAAATTCTTGAACTTTCAATGTAATTGGTAATTATTTAGTCGAATTGCACTTTCTTTTTTAATTTTGTTTTCATTTCTATTTTCTTTTACAAACCCATAATCCAAATAGAGGATTTAATTTGAAGCAACTCTGCCTCATGTAAAAGCGCAAATCTAGTCAACGAGAAGCATATTCTTCACATTAAATATTATTAATCAGTAAAACTCCCCCTAAAGTATAGCCATTCTTGCGCTTTATCTTTTTTCTTTTTTTTTTTGCCGTAACGGCACATCTAGTCCTTTTTTTGTGCTTTATCTCCCAACATTTTTTTTCCTCACTTTATCTCCTAACTCATTAATTAACTATAATATTGTGTAATGATAATGTCAAAAAGGCATTTATATCTCTAAGAGTTAACTACAATAAATCCCCTCATAGTGTAGCTTATTTTTCACTTTATCCACGAACATCAACTTTTCTCAATTTGTTTGTTTATTACTAAAACCCTTATTAAACTTTAATATTTGATAACATCTGGGACAAATAATGTCTAAAAATCAATATTCTTAAGATAGTAATTAAGAAAATATTTTTTTTATAGATATGGTCCTAGTTAAATTTCATGTCATAGTTACACTTTTTTTTAGATCGAGGAGAATATCTTGTTAATTTGACATAATAATAGGAAATAATTGTTATTGAAAAATTAAAAGGTGAAAATATTTTTAAAAGTCTAGATATTATTAGTTTCTCTTTGCAAATGTGCATATGGCTGACCTTTTGCTTTAGTGTTTGGATGTATTCTATACATTGGAGTATACATTTTTTTTGACAATACTTAAAAAAGAGAGAAACGTTGTTGATATAGGCATTGAAGTTTCCTAGGTTGTTCTTTTAATATACTATACTTAGATGCTATTAAAAATTATTTGGATTGCTAAGTTTTTCTAAAAAAAAAAATAATTTTGTTACACCATAAATACATTTCCTAATCATCTTTTTATTTTTTTTAAACCACTTTTTTCATCTCACGAACATCAAATCAGAAAAAGTGCAATTATTCTAAAAAAATTTGCCAAATAATCTTCAATCCAAAAAAAACCTAATCTATAGACCTTTAATAATAGTTTCATAGTTTAATTTTGCACTAATAATTTTTTTCCCTTATCACAAGAAATGAGCGAGATATTTTCCTCTATCTAAAAAACCTATAATAATTGGGATAAAATTTAACAAGGCTTATATCCATAAATATATGATAATTGTCGTTATTATGTTAGGGATATTGATTTCTTTAAACATTATTTCTCTTGAGTGATACAAAATATTAGAGTTAACTAATGGGTTTAGGGATAAACAGACAAATTAAGAGAAAATTATATCAAAAGGTAAAGTGCAAATTGCAATATACCTTAAGGGGATTTACTATAATTAACCCTTCGGGGTATCAATGTTCTTTTTGACATTTTCATTATGCAATATTAGAGTTGACCAACGGTTAATGAAGCAAAGTGAAGAAAAAAAATCAGGGGATAAATAGCAAAATTGGTAAACCTTAGGAGGAGGTTTTGTAGTTAACCCTAAATATTATTCTATTTGGACAAAAGTAAAAGTTGAGGGCAAAAATGCATTGAGGACCAAAATCTCTTTGCTACGGGGTTGATCACAAAGCATTGGCCCTCGATGCTTTCCGGTTAGTGCATTATGATTATGCTTAATTTAATATTGGCAAATATTATCAGATTCCATTCAACTGTGCTATCGTTCCATGGGAAGAAAGCAAAGTGTCTAGTCATTGATTACCTGTATATGAACTTTTTGGTCTTTCTTATTACAAACAAAATTAATTTTTAACATTTCCCAGTAGTTAAACTACAACTCTAGAAATTTGAGATCCTAAACGCAAATCCCATCCTCTTCCGCTTCGTAAGTCCCATCCTCCGCGTGGGGAAAAAAAAAAAAGAGCACAATGGAAAGGGCATAAACTTTGATTAAGGATGCCTTTGATAAAAAGAAGTTTGAAAACTAAAATTTAAAATCTAAAATCCGAAATTTGAATACATTAAGTTATTGAATTGTTAAATACTAAATCTGATATATCTAAGCGTATATCATATTCAATGATAAGTGAGTAGTTTATCACTTAATTTTGGAGACAAGTTTTACCCAGAAAATTCAAAGCCACTTAATTAATTTAGATATTTTATAATTTGTTATCAAACGCATCTGAACATATAAAGACTTGAATCCATTAAATTTAAGTACTAAATTGACTTATCAAATAGGGCCTAACTTAAATTTTAATTTGTCAAACTTAATACACATATGACCTTCAACCACTCAATTCAAATGTAATGCTGTTTTCTTATCTCTGCAACATTGGGAAAAATGCACTTTTGATCCCTATTATTTGGGATGTTGGACAATTTCGTCTCTAAAGTTTTAGTCAAAACATATTTCATCCTCATAATTTGATAATTTTGACCAATTTTGTCTCTATAATTTAATGCAAACATATTTTACCATCATAGTTTCAAAAATTTGACTAACTAAAGACAATTGATAGATTGTCAAGCAATTTGGACGGAATATCATCACTTGATAATAGCATGCGTGTTAGTAAAATATAAAAAACATTGGATCAACAAAAACCTCAAAAATCATTTTTTTAATTCACTTTCTTTTATAAAAAAACAACTAAGAAATTTTCAGCCACCACACTTTGGTCTTAATCACAAATTGAATAAAAAGATTGAGAGGAAATGAAGTTGTGAAAAAGAAACAACCAATTGGAGAAATTATTCGAACAATCCCATTACAACCAATTGGAGAAAAATATTAAAGTGAAAAAAAGAATTGTTTAGATTGTCATTTATTTTCAAAATTTTGTTTTGTTGCATCATATGCATGTTTTTCAAATTGTCTATCTATCATCCAATCTATATTTTTTATCTCACATAATCATATCACAATTTTTTTTAAAACAAATCTCTTATCTGAACACACTCATTATTATTTATATAATTTAATCAATGACCAAATTCATTATTAACAATACAATTATTAACAAAACATGCTTGTCATGTGATGATATTCAATCCAACTTGATTAACAATCATTCAATAGCTCATAATTGTTCAAATTTATGAAACTATGAGGATGAAATGTGTTTGCATAAGACTTTACAAATGAAATTAGTCGAAATTGCAAAACTATGATGATGAAATATATTTTAACTAAAACTTTAGGGACGAAATTGTCCAACACTCTAAATATTGGAGATGAAATTAAGGGATGAAATTGTCAAAATTACAAAACTACAAGGATGAAATATATTTTGACTGAAACTTTAGGGATGAAATTATTCAACACTCAAAACATTGGAGATGAAAAGTGCATTTTCTCCCCTGCAGCATTGGTATATGTTGGATAGTTTACAATCCCATGCAATAGAAAGTAACACTTTGAATTGACTTTGATGCTTATAGCTTCCAAAATCATAACATTTTTGATACGATGATCCTATCAGCATTCTAATGAATAATTATACAAATGTTGCACATGACCATTGATGTTTAAATCACAGTTCCTCAAACACTTGCCAGATGCATTCAATAATATATATATATATATATATATATTCGAAGCAGAAAAAAATTTGAATAGGTTCAACTCTAGTTACTACCACGGATCAGAATATGCTTCTAAATTCGTAGGTTACTTATAAAGACTCTTACAAATTACCTACTAACATAGTTCTCAATTGACAGTGAGATTCAAATGCACGATCTTTTGTGAGAAAGTAACCCACCCTTACTAACTAAATTAATTTGTGTTGGCATTTGATTTCGAACGTAAGTACTAATATTTTTCTTCAACTTTGATCGGACCGCTAAATTTTTCTTCAATGGACCAGAAAACCAAGTAAAAACTAACATAAACTTGCTTCCACCCTAGCTATTGTATTCCATGTATGATTTCCTTTATGACGATTGATGAGATCAAAAAGTTAGGGAGAAACATTTCGAGAGAGCCTACCAAAGAACCTAATATATAAGTTAAGAATTCAATTCTGACTCAAAAGTTTAAACTAATAGGTTTCGGACTCTTACTTACGTATTAACCGCTCTTTTTTCATCTATCGAACCAATATGGGATATAATTCTTTACTCATAAACTTAACAAATCTCCCCCTTTATGAGTAACCTTTCACATTAAACCCAAATTTACAAGCCCTTTTTCAAACCCACTTTAATACTCAATGCAACCCCACGTTATTACTTAAGATCACCTCTTCTTTCAAATATAGATCCACTCTTTTTCAACATCCAAATTGCATTCTAGACCCCTGCCAACTATTGGCTCATTGGTCTAACACCAACTGGATCCCCTGCCAAGCCCATGGTACACCTGATCCAATACCAACCAAACTCCTTGGCATTTTGGTCTACCATCAAGAAGAGAATTTTTATCGATCCAATTTCTAGAAGAATCCACTTGCATATGAGTAACCCAATCTCGTAACCTAAAGTTCTGATACCATTTGTTAGGGAGAAACATCTCGAGAAAGTCTACAAAAAAGCCAAATATATAAGTTAGGAATCCAATTCTGATCCAAAAGTAAATAAAGAAAATCTCCAAAAAAAAAACTTCTCATTGTTTATGTAGCATAAATCAAAATGAATTCGTGTTAAAAATTTATGATATTGATGTGAAAAAAAGTAATGCTAATTCAAGTGCAAATGAACAAAAAGATAATCAAGGAGTGCATATATTTTCATTCGGATATACACATTTAAGACACAGATACTATTTGTATTATTAAAGACCAATCACCAATATTATAACAAGCATAATATTTTGCTTCAACCTCTAATATGATACTGATCATTCAGGAAACAAAAGGTGCATGATAGAAAATCACTATTTTAAAAGGAGGTCAAGTAATTTTATGTACTTAGCCAAGTTTCAAGTATATCCTACTAACATCTGTAATTTTATGTACCTAGCCAAGTTTCAAGTATATCATGCTAACATCTTCTGCTTATACGTATGCAGGAAAGGATCCTATTTTTAAAAAGAAAAATATTATGGGTTAATTTGATAAACTATGAAGACTCGTAAAAATTATTATTTTTTGACTCCTATTTTTGCTTATTTGATTATTTATCTGAATATTTGCTCCGATTATTATTTTCTAACCTTATTAGACTTAAATACATGGAATTATGACTTCATTATATTTTTAAAGTGACTCGTTTCAAAAAATTAATTTTTGGAAACTCGATTAATGAAAATAGTGAAAACGTGTTTGAAAATTTTAGCCAATTGGGAGTACAATAAACTCAAAAAATTGGAGACATGTACAATGGTCCTAAAATAGGTAATTTAAGGTTTAAGTATTCAAGTGATAGTTAGTGGTACGATCGTTATAAGAATTTCTCGAAAGTTTCACTCTATCGCGCCTAAATTGGAAATACGCATTTTCACGCGCGCGATTAATTGAGGGACTTTAGACCATTATTTTGGGACAATTAAGAGTGAATAATATTTATATAAATATAAGTGCATTAGAGGTTTAGTGCACTAGTGAAATAAACTCGAAAGGAATCGAGCCCAAAATGCGCGCGTACACACGCGAGAGAGAGTTGACTTTCGGGTGAATTGTGGCCACACATTTAAGCTTACTTTAGAAGCTTTATTTCAGCACTACACACTCTCTCTTTCCCTCTCACTTTGGCCGAACCATCAGCTGCAAAAACAACTCAAAGTTTCACAAATTTTCATCTCCAAATCTTGCACAAACCTTCACCAAATTCAACCAAAATTGAACTACACTTAACTCAATACTTGGAGATCACATTAAGCTACAAAGGAGAGCTGCAAACCACGGTTTTCTTGGCCAAGGGAAGGACCGAAATTTCTGCTTAGCTCATCAACAAACGTAAGTGACGATCAACCCTTGAAATCTTGGTTTATGGAAGTTGATTTACACTTATGAGCTTAGTTATTCATGTGGGTGGCTTGTTATTGTTGGAAAATTTTGAAGGTGGGCTCTATGAACTCCCATTCTTGGATTGATGGCTGATGTGATGCTTGATGATGGATTTAATGTTGGTTTAGTGCTCAAATTGGTAGATTAATGGTGTATAGCTAGTATAAACTTCAAGGATTGCATGGCTAAAAAGTTTCCAACTCTGCCCTTGTTTTGATCGAGCCCCTTTTTGCAAAATTCTGAGGTTTTGATGGCTTGTATATGATGTTTATATGTTGTATAGATGGTGTATAAAGTTTCATCGAAAAATATTGAGGTTTGGTTGGTCAAATGGATTAATCTTGAAAAGCTAGTAAACCTGTAAAATTTTCCCGTAATGCTCAGACAGCCTTCTTGTTTCATCCATAACTTTGTACTCTGACGTCGAAATCAAGTTCCGTCGGTGGAATTTGAAACTAGACATTCCCAACTTTCCAATGGTATGAAATGCAACCCCTAATTCCACCCGAGTATTCTGTACCAACTGTTTAAAGATGCCTGTCCTGTTTCTCAGTTTTCCTGGAACGAAGTTCAGAAGCTACAACTTGAGACTCGAATTTGAGCTAGTTGGGTGCTGAATTTCAAAATGATTTCTTCTGTGAAATTTTAGTTTTATAAATGTATTTTCCAATGCTACTAACCATGCTTAATTCCGAGTTGAATTGAGTGATTTGTGATCAAAATACGAAACCTGCTCTGTTCTTGAAAACCCTAAATTTTGGGCAAAGTAGATGTTAGACTTGGTGTGGACTTGCCAATTGAATTTTTTGGAGTTAAACACTTAAAAAATGTACCATGAATGTTTCTCAGGTTTTTCCTACACAAATGAACCATGTTTGAGGAATTTTCCTTGACCAAATGTTTGGAATGGAAAACAAAAGGCTCATGGCAGTTCTGCCCTAGGATTTTTTCGAAACTTTGATTGTTTGGTTGACTACCTTCCTAAAGGTATTTTTCCATGAAATTTGATAGAGGGATACCCTTTATATAGGAGTATTATGCTGCCAAATTTGGTACCAATCCGAGTCCATTTCACTGCTCGACTAAATTACCAAAGTTCAAGATTTGATATTGGAAAACCCTTGTTCAACAAGGAAATTTGGGTAACTTTGAGCTACCATATCTTTGTACTCACAACTCCGTTTCTCATTCTGCTTATTTTGTTGTAAACTTGGATTACAACACTAATATATTTGTAAATTTCAAAGTCTAGTTTCAATCAAGTGAATTTTACCGAATTTTCAAATTTGGCCAAAAACCAACTTAAATCTGCCTTATGAACCAAAACAGCGACTTTGAGCTCATTTTTGAATGTTTTCCATTCGGAATCTTAAAGAAGTGTATTCGAGGAACTTTTAGTACTTTGGAAGAGATTTCCAGCGGTACCAAGTTTTCCAATTTTGGACTTGTAAAGAATAAGATACGATTTTTCAAAGATCTCGTACCAAAACTGAAATTTCCGAATCTTAAGGAAATGGATTGAATTCTTCTTATTCCTTTGATGTTACTTGAACGTATTAAACTTGATTTCCAAGATGAAACCTCGATTGCTTTTGTGCTTTAAAGTCCTATCTTTGAACCCCAATTTACGAGTGATTGAGATTCGTTTTCATGGGATTTTCTGAGATTGTGCACTATGTACAATCTTTATAATAATTGAGAGTTTTAAGTGATAAATCCTTACTAATTGCTCAGGCACACAAGGGGAACTTCAAGAGGATCCCACGGTGGATGCTTGAACTTCGAGTGTTGTTTCTTCTTGTTTACTTGGTGAGTGTCAAGTGTGTGTTACTTGAACTACTGTGAACCAGATACATGTTTACTTGTTATTTATACTTGAGATTTTAAAATTCGAGACGGGGGTGTACTTTATCGTACCCGTTCTTGCTTGAAATAAATGACTCGCACTTGAAATACTCGAATGTCTCAATTGCTTGCACATGTTACTTGCTTGCTTGACTTGAAATAGTATGCTATGGCTGCATACGTCGTTGGAGTGAATCTCCTCGACACTCGAACATTCTTAGGGGACGCCCACATCTCATTGGGGAACCTTGGACTCGAGCTGGCATGGGTTTGGTCGGGCTCCTTGGTAAACCATGGGAAAAATTGAAAAGCTTGATCTAGTAAGAGATCTCGCTTGGCATACTCGAGTAGTATTACCTTAAACAAATGATAGGCGGACCCGAAACAGGGGTATATAAGGTGAAAGGGGACAGGTTAAGCGGAGTTCTACGGACTAAACCTACCCGATTGACGGAATGTCAACTCGTGGAGGTTATTGATCGTGCAAGTGGAATATAGCTCCTGAGAGCTCCAGTATCCTTGAATTGTTTATGATTACTTTCCTCATAAATTGTTAATCATGTATATATTATTGTTCGACTTGTCAATTTGGGATTGTTACTTGAACAATGTACTTGCATGTGTGTTCTTGGCCTCACGAGCGTTTTGCTCACCCTGTAGATTTGTTTTCCTTAACAGGTTTGGGCTTGGAATGAGATTCGGACGAAATTTCTATTTTTGAGTACTTTTGTGGACGTTTGTAATAGGGTTCCAATTCTATTGACTAGACATTTTGGCTATTGTATATTTTGGGATGTATTTGGAAACCCGTTATATGGATTTGGTAATTGTTAAATATCGTTAAATTTGAACGCTTCCGCACTAATTGCAGTTATATTATCTGAATGTGATGTCTATTACCGTTATAAGCTTGAATGTATCGCTTGAGTCCTGGCGAGAGTTGGGCAGGCGTCCCGCGGATACCCTTTGATTCGCCTTAGGGAGAAGTGGGGGCGTCACAGTTGGTATCAGAGCGCTAGGTTAGCGCTAGATTAGAGATCTATGTGGGAGACATATTAGATACTCTACCCTTAATATCTGAGACCGGATAATTAAGTTGCACCTTAAGGGGTATTTGGAGCATACTAGTGATTGGATTAGGCATGCAGAAACGACATCCGAACTAGATAGTTATTTAATTTCTAACCCAAAAAGTGCTATTATTTTGCAGGGATGGAAAACGGAAATAGAGTTCCGGCAGCTAACAGGAATGGCCATGCGAATGGTCATGCAATGCCTCCTAGGCCTATCTTCTACCGAGCGCTAGATAGGGAAGCTCGAGTACGCTATTCCCCATCTGACAGATATTCTCGATATTCGTGTAGGGTTACATTTGCCTACCCGAACCACCTCGTGCTTGCTCTGGACGACGAGCGTCGTCAGCTAGTAGATCTTAACAGGGATCTTCAGGCAGAGGTAGACGAGTTTAGACAGATGGTTAGCACTCAGGGCGAGAGGATCGCCGAGCTTGAGGAGGTGATAGAGGGCGAGGTAGCTACATCTGCTGTTGTTAATGAGGAGTTCCGGAGCACTAGGACTCCGCTTACTAGGTTGAGGGAGGAGATTCGTGATAGGGCTTCCGGGATCCTAACTGATGCCACTAGGCTAGTGGATGAGGCGATGGGTATAGCTCAGAGCTCTGAGGAGGAGGAGGATCCGGAGGACGAGGTTCCTCCTGATAGTCCTACTGCGGACTAGATCTAGGCAAATTGACCTCTTTTTTTTTACCCTTTTGACTAGTATAGCTAGAATTAGTTGGGGTGACGCTAAGTGCTGAGGCCATTGTATTTTGCATGACTGTGTGGTCTATTTTTGAGACACTTGTTTTACTTTAGTTTTTTGTGACTAAAAGTACTTTGTGGCACCTGTGTGCTATATTTTTATGATTTTCCCCATGAATGCTAATTATATGAACTTGACATGTTAATGAATGTAAATTATTATTATTTTCAATGTTTTCTTGATTTGTTCCTGCTTTATACCTTGCACTGCATAATTGATTTATTTCTTGTACTAGGCACGTCTAGATTATGGAATGACTAAGAAGGGGTCGAGACCGTGGTCGAGGCCATGGGCGAGGGACTAGACAGGCCCAACCTCAGGGGAATGACTAGGGATCGGCAACTGGACCGACCCAGGGTCAGAAAAATATTGAGGGTAATCAAGTGGCTACTGCCATTAACAGGATGACTGATATCCTAGAACGTTTAGCTGATAGACAAAGTTCTGGACCGCTTAACCAAACTGGGGGACATGATAGGGGTGAGGATATAGCCTTAGAGAGGTTCTTGAAATTTAACCCGCCTAAGTTCCTTGACGAATCTGATCCTGAGGTAGCAAAAAATTGGTTAGAAAAGATGACCAACATATTCGCTACTTTAGACTACACTGAAAATAGGCGAGTGAATTTTGCAGCCTTCCAGTTTGAGGGAGTAGCCCGTGCTTGGTGGGACATGGTGAAAGGAAAATGGGAAAGAGTTCAAACCCCTTGGACTTGGGAGAATTTTACGAGGGAATTTAATGAAAAGTTTCTTCCACCCTTAATTCAGGAGAAGATGGAGGATGAATTTATCAAATTGAAACAGGAACTCTTAGTATAGCGGAGTACGAAGAGAAATTCACTAAACTTTCTAAGTATGCCCCTGAATTGGTAACTAATGAACGGAAGAGGATAAGGCGATTTGTACAAGGGCTCAATGTGAAAATTCAGGAGGGCTTGGCCACAGCCCAAATCTCTACATTTACTGAAGCTTTAGAGAAGGCACAAAGGGTTGAGAGTGCAAGATTGCAGGTGAGAGACTTTCACAATAGAAAGAGACATTTTTCAGGCTCTACATCAGGGCAGGTTGGTAAGAGTGCACAACCTTCCAAAATGGGAAGAAGAGCGGGAGGAACAAGGACTGCTGGAGCTTCTAGGGGAGCTCTGTCTAGAGGAGGTCGTGGTGGCCCAACTCAAGTTAGGGGAGCGCCTTCTACTGGTTCGGCAGTGACCCCTCAGGTTACTTGTGGATACTATGGGAAATCCAATCACTTCGAGAATGACTGTTGGAGAAAGTCGGGGAAGTGTTTGTTTTGTGATAGTGCCGAACATCAAGTCGCGAATTGTCCGAAAGCACCAAAAATGGGAAGTAACACTCAGAGGCCAGAAAAGTCAATCTCTAAGCAGACCAGTGTTGGAGGAAGTCGACCGAAAGTGCCGACTAGAGTTTATGCACTGGACTATCAGCAGATTCTTGAGGCGACTGAAGTGGTTGAATATACAATTCCAATCTTTCATCATTTAGTTAGGGTTTTAATTGATCCGGGTGCAACATATTCTTTTGTAAACCCTAATTTTATGAGTGGGATAGACTTGAATCCAATTAACTTACCGTATGATTTGGAAGTTAAAACACCTACTGGAGATCAAAGTTTAATTGCTAACCTGGTATATAGAGATTGTGAAGTCTGTGTCGGGGAACGAAAACTATTGGCCGACCTGGTAGGTTTAGCAATTAAGGGATATGATGTGATTTTAGGAATGGATTGGCTAGCTCGTTATAATGCTCAGTTGAATTGTAGGACAAAGATTGTAGAATTGTGTATTTCGGGAGAGGCAACCCTGAAGTTGGATGTAAGGGGTAAATTGGTTTCATCTGCACTTATTTTAGGAATTCGGGTTAGAAAATTATTAAGTAAAGGAGCTCAAGGGTATTTGACTTTTCTTATTAACACCCCTAGTAATAAGGTGAATTTGGAGAACATGTCTGTAGTGAAAGACTTTCCAAATATTTTTCCCGAAGAGTTAGAGTCTCTACCTCCAAAATGGGAAATAACTTTTAAGATTGATGTAACTCCGGGAGTGACACCTATCTCTAAGACGCCATATCGGATGACTCCAACGAAATTGAAGGAGTTGAAATTGCAACTGCAAGACTTGTTGGAAAGGGATTTTATGAAAGAGAGTGATTCTCCGTGGGGATCCCCAGTTTTGTTCGTTAAGAAAAAAGACGGGAGTTTGAGAATATGTATAAACTATAGAGGCTTGAATGAGGTCACTATTAAGAATAAGTACCCATTGCCCCACATTGATGAATTATTTGACCAATTGCAATGGACTATAGTAGTCTCAAATTTGGATTTGAGACAGGGTTATTATCAGTTGAGGATTTTGGAGAATGACATACCCAAAACTGCTTTTAACTCGAGATATGGGCATTTTGAATTTGCTGTGATGCCGTTTGGGTTAACGAATGCACCTGCTGCTTTCATGGATTTAATGCATATGGTCTTTTAACCTTATCTAGGTCAATTTGTGGTGGTCTTTATTGATGACATATTGGTGTATTCTAAGAATGTGAAGGATCATGAGAAGCATTTGAGAATTATTTTGCAAACTTTGAAGGAACATCAATTATATGCTAAGTTTAGCAAGTGTGAGTTCTGGTTAAAAAAAGTGACTTTCTTGAGACACATAATTTCTAAGGATGGGATTAAAGTGGATTCAGCTAAAATTGAAGTTGTTTCGAAATGGAAACGACCGGAAAACCCTACCGAGATTCGGAGTTTTATTGGATTAGCAGGGTATTACCGGAGATTTATCAAAAATTTTTCTAGAATTGCTGGACCAATGACCGAGCTGACTAAGAAAAGTGGGAGGTTTATTTGGAGTCCTAAGTGCGAAGAGAGTTTCCAGAAATTAAAAAGACGCTTAACCAAAACCCCAGTATTAGCTCTACCCAATGGGAATGATAGTTTTGTGGTTTACACAGATGCATCTAAGGAAGGTTTGGGGTGTGTTTTAATGCAAAATGACAAATTGATAGCATATGCCTCTAGGAAATTGAAACCGCATGAAGGGAATTACCCGACTCATGATTTGGAGTTAGCGGCTGTGGTCTTTGCTTTGAAGAAACAGAGACATTACTTGTATGGAGTAACGTTTGAAGTTTTTACTGATCACAAAAGCCTTAACTACTTATTTTCACAGAAGGAACTGAATTTGAGGCAACGTAGATGGATGAAATTTCTGGAAGACTATGACTGTACGATTAAGTACCATCCAGGGAAAGCTAATGTAGTAGCTGATGCTTTGAGTCGTCAAGTACAGATGGCTGGATTGATGATTAAGGAATTCCAATTGTTGGAAGAAGTTAGTTGTTGGAATTCTCGACTGGAACCGAGAAAAGTAATTTTGGGGAATATTGTATTAAATTCCACGTTGATAGAACGTATCAAAGAATCTCAAGAAAAGGACACTGAAGTGCAGAAGTAGTTGGAAAAAGTTAAAAAGGGGGACAAGTCAGACTTTACCTTGGGATCAAATGGTGTATTGAGATTTCGAAATTGGGTAGTTGTGTCAAAGGATGAAAGGCTTAAAAAGGAAATTTTAGAAGAGACACACCGATCAAAGTTTACGGTACACCCTAGAGAGAATAAAATGTACCAAAACTTAAAGAGTCTGTATTGGTAGGAGAACATGAAAAAGGAGATTTCTCTATTTGTCCAAACATGCTTAATTTGTCAACAGGTTAAAGCCGAACATCAGAAACCATCGGGACTTTTGCAACCTCTAGAAATACCTGAGTGGAAATGGGAGAATATCACCATGAATTTTGTATTGGGATTACCAAGAACACAGAGAGGCCATGATGTGATTTGGGTGATAGTGGATAGATTGACTAAATCGGCTCATTTTCTGCCGATTAACATGAAGTACCTACTGGAGAAGTTGGCCAAGTTGTATTTGGATGAGATCATTAGATTACATGGAATCCCTGTCAGTATCTTGTCGGATAGAGATCCAAGATTTGTTTCGAAATTCTGGCAAAAGATGCAAGAAGTGTTAGGAACTAATTTGAAGTTTAGTACTACTTATTATCCCCAAACCGATGGACAGTCTGAAAGTACAATTCAGACCCTTGAAGATATGCTGAGAACTTGTGTTCTGGATTTTGGGGAGAGTTGGAGTAAGTTTTTGACTTTAGTGGAATTTACCTATAACAACAGTTTCCACTCTTCTATTCAAATGGCTTCGTATGAAGCGCTTTATAATCGAAAGTGTAGATCTCGAATTTGTTGGGAGGAAATAGGTGAACGGAAGATCTTAGATCCGACTAGTGTCATGGATTGAGGAAGCTAATGAGAAGGTAAAGTTGGTACGCCAGAGAATCCAGACTGTCCAGAGCCGTCAACAGAATTATGCCGATAATCGGATAAAGGATTTAGAATTCACGGTTGAAGATCTAGTGTTTCTCAAGATCACACCGTTGAAAGCAAGTTTGCTATCTAGAAAGGGAAAGAAGTTACAACCAAGGTTTGTAGAGCTGAATAACCTTATTTCAGCGTATGGGGAATGTAGCATACAAATTGGAATTGTCGCCGAGTTTATCTCGAATTCATAATGTATTCCATGTGTCTATGCTTAAGAAGTACCATCCAGACCCTTCACATGTCTTACAACCAGAGAGTATTGAGATTGATGAGACTTTAACTTATGAGGAGAAACCGGTTAAGCTTCTGGATAGGAAGGTGAAGGAACTGAGAAATAAACAGATACCATTAGTAAAAGTCCTCTGGAAGAACCATGGGTTAGAGGAAGTAACTTGGGAGGTCGAAGAAGCAATTCGAGAAAAGTATCCAGACCTGTTCACCAATCAAGGTAAATTTCGAAGACAAAATTTTTCTTAAGAGGGAGAGGATGTGAGGACTCGTAAAAATTATTGAGAGTGTTTGGATACCCCAATTATCCCAAATAATATTTCGCTTGCATCATAAACACATTTCTCAACCTGCCTTTTTATATTTTCAATCACCTTTTTATCTCACATACATCACATCACAAAAAGTGCTACAGTAATTATTCCAAATAATATTTCAAATAATACACTATCCAAACAAACCCAAATAATACACTACAGTAATTATTTTTCGACTCCTATTTTTGCTTATTTAATTATTTATCTGAATATTTGCTCCGATTATTATTTTCTAACCTTATTAGACTTAAATATATGGAATTATGACTTTATTATATTTTTAAAGTGACTCGTTTCAAAAAATTAATTTTTGGAAGTTCGATTAATGAAAATAGTGAAAACGTGTTTGAAAATTTTAGCCAATTGGGAGTACAATAAACTCGAAAAATTGGAGACATGTACAATGGTCTTAAAATAGGTACTTTTAGGTTTAAGTACTCAAGTGATAGTTAGTGGTACGATCGTTATAAGAATTTCTCGAAGGTTTCACTCTATCGCGCCTAAATTGAAAATACGGGTTTTCAGGCGCGCGGTTAATTGAGAGACTTTAAACCATTATTTTGGGACAATTAAGAGTGAATAATATTCATATGAATATAAGTGCATTAGAGGTTTAGTGCACTAGTGAAATAAACTCGAAAGGAATCGAGTCAAAAATGAGCGCTTACACGCGCGAGAAAGAGTTGACTTTCGGGTGAATTGTGGCCACACATTTAAGCTTACTTTAGAAGCTTTATTTGAGCACTACACTCTCTCTCTTTCCCTCTCACTTTGGCCGAACCATCAGCTGCAAAAACAACTCAAAGTTTCTCAAATTTTCATCTCCAAATCTTGCACAAACCTTCACCAAATTCAACCAAAATTGAACTACACTTAGCTCAATACTTGGAGATCACATTAAGCTACAAAGGAGAGCTGCAAACCACGGTTTTCTTGGCCAAGGGAAGGACCGAAATTTCTGCTTAGCTCATCAACAAACGTAAGTGACGATCAACCCTTGAAATCTTGGTTTATGGAAGTTGATTTACACTTATGAGCTTAGTTATTCATGTGGGTGGCTTGTTATTGTTGGAAAATTTTAAAGGTGGGCTCTATGAACTCCCACTCTTGGATTGATGGCTGATGTGATGCTTGATGATGGATTTAATGTTGGTTTAGTGCTCAAATTGGTAGATTAATGGTGCATAGCTAGTATAAACTTCAAGGATTGCATGGCTAAAAAGTTTCCAATTCTGCCCTTGTTGTGATCGAGCTCCTTTTTGCGAAATTCTGAGGTTTTGATGGCTTGTATATGATGTTTATATGTTGTATAGATGGTGTATAAAGTTTCATCGAAAAATATTGAGGTTTGGTTGGTCAAATGGATTAATCTTGCAAAGCTAGTAAACCTGGAAAATTTTCCCGTAATGCTCAGACAGCCTTCTTGTTTCATCCATAACTATGTCGAAATCAAGTGCTGTTGGTGGAATTTGAAACTAGACATTCCCAGCTTTCCAACGGTATGAAATGCAACCCCTAATTCCACCCGAATATTCCGTACCAACCGTTTAAAGATGGCCGTCCTGTTTCTCAGTTTTCCTGGAACGAAGTTCAGAAGCTACAACTTGAGGCTCGAATTTGAGCTAGTTGTGTACTGAATTTCAAAACGATTCTTCTGTGAAATTTTAGTTTTATGAATCTATTTTCCAACACCACCAACCATACTTAATTCCGAGTTGAATTGAGTGATTTGTGATCAAAATACAAAACCTGCTCTGTTCTTAAAAACCCTAAATTTTGGGCAAAGTAGATATTAGACTTGGTGTGGACTTGCCAATTAAATTTTTTGGAGTTAAACACTTACCAAATGTACCATGAATGTTCCTCGGGTTTTTCCTACACAAATGAACCATGTTTGAGGAATTTTCCTTGACCAAATGTTTGGAATGGAAAACAAAAGGCTCATGGCAGTTCTGCCCTAGGATTTTTTCGAAACTTTGGTTGTTTGGTTGACTACCTTCCCGAAGGTATTTTTCCATGAAATTTGATAGAGGGATACCCTTTATATAGGAGTATTATTCTACCAAATTTGGTACCAATTCGAGTCTATTTCGCTGCTCGACTAAATTACCAAAGTTCAAGACTTGATATTAGAAAACCCTTGTTTAATAAAGAAATTTGGGTAATTTTGAGCTACCATATATTGGTACTCACAACTCCGTTTCTAATTCTGCTTGTTTTGTTATAAACTTGGATTACAACACTAAAAGATTTGCAAATTTCAAAGTCTAGTTTCAATCAAGTGAATTTTGCCAAATTTTCTAAGTTGGCCAAAAACCAACTTAAATCTGCCTTATGAACCAAAACAGCGACTTTGAGCTCATTTTTTAATATTTTCCATTCAGAATCTTAGAGAAGTGTATTCTAGGAACTTTTAGTACTTTGGAAGACATTTCCAACGGTACCAAGTTTTCCAATTTTGGACTTGTAAAGAATGAGATACGATTTTTCAAAGATCTCGTACCAAAACTGAAATTTCAGAATCTTAAGGAAATGGAGATTTTTGAATTCTCCTTATTCCTTTGATGTTACTTGAACGTATTAAACTTGATTTTCAAGATGAAACCCCGATTTCTTTTGTGCTTTAGAGCCCATCTTTGAACCCCGATTTACGAGTGATTGGGATTCGTTTTCATGGAATTTTCTTAGATTGTGCACTAAGTACAATCTTTGTAATAATTGAGGGTTTTGAGTAACAAATCCTTACTAATTGCTCAGGCACACAAGGGGAACTTCAAGAGGATCCCACGGTGGACGCTTGAACTTCGAGTGCCGTTTATTCTTGTTTACTTGGTGAGTGTCAAGTGTGTGTTACTTGAACTACTGTGAACTAGATACATGTTTACTTGTTATTGATACTTGAGATTTTAAAATTCGAGACGGGGGTGTACTTTATCGCACTCGTTCTCGCTTGAAATAAATGACTCGTACTTGAAATACTCGAATGTCTCAATTGCTGGCACATGTTACTTGCTTGCTTAACTTGAAATAGTATGCTATGGCTGCATACGTCATTGGAGTGAATCTCCTCGACACTCGAACAATATTGGGGGACGCCCACATCTCATTGGCGAACCTTGGACTTGAGCCGACTTGGGCTTGGTCGGGTTCCTTAGTAAACCATAGGAAAAATTGAAAAGTTTGATCTAGTGAGAGATCTCGCTTGGCATACTCGAGTAGTATTGCCTTAAACAAATGACAGGCGGGCCTGAAACAGGGGTATGTAAGGTGAAAGGGGACAGGTTAAGTGGAGTTCTACGGACTAAACCTACCCGATTGATGGAGTGTCAACTTGTGGAGGTTATTGATCGTGCAAGTGGAACATAGCTCCTGAGAGTTTCAGTATCCTTGAATTGTTTATGGTTACTTTCCTCGTAAATTGTTAGTCATTTATATATTATTGCTCGACTTGTCAATTTGAGATTGTTACTTGAACAATGTGCTTGCATGTGTGTTCTTGGCCTCACGAGTGTTTTGCTCACCCTGTAGATTTGTTTTCCTTAACAGGTTTGGGTTTGGAATGAGACTCGGAGGAAATTTCTATTTTTGAGTACTTTTGTGGACTTTTGTAATTGGGTTCCAATTCTATTGACTAGACATTTTGGCTATTGTATATTTTGGGATGTATTTGGAAACCCGTTATATGGATTTGGTAATTATTAAATATCGTTAAGATTGAACGCTTCAGCACTAATTGCAGTTATATTATCTGAATGTAATGTCTAGTACCGTTATAAGCTTCAATATATCGTTTGAGTCCTGGCGAGAGTTGGGCAGGCGTCCCACGGATACCCTTTGGTTCGCCTTAGGGAGAAGAGGGGGCATCACATAAAGGCCAAAGCTACTTGACATCATCTAAGAAAACCCAATGATAGCAGTAACAATGTATTTCAACAAAAAAAAAAAAAAGGCAAGGTGTGACGACCCACCTTCCCCTTAAGATGAACCAAAGGGTTTGGGAAACCGTCTGCCCACTCTCGCCAGGACTCACTCGTAAATCTTAGAAAACTATAACAATTCCCAACTTTAATAACATGAACCCCAAAATAAACATCAAAACTCCATGGTTAAATATTGCACACCATCCAGAAATCCAATTCATCCAGACATATATATACAACCAAACGGATAACCATCTAAATCGTTTAATCAAATCACTAAGTATAATTAAGATGGTGAGTTATTTAAAACAAGACGTCAACTCTTGAGCTGTCGATTTTCCCTGATTCCACGTTGCCAACCCCTGTTAAGAAAAACAAACTAAAGGAATGAGATTTCGCCAAGTGAGGTTTCCAAGACAATATGCAAACAAAGTAACAAGTTGGCAGTTACATAAATCACAATTTCAAAGCAAGCTCAAATCAAGGCAAGTAGACATTCACATGACAAGTCATTCACATTTCAAGTAAACAACTCAGATAAGCAATTAACACACTCACGCATAAGGATATAGTCTGCTCTCGGGAGCAAGTTCTACAGTAGTTTGTTCGGGATCCGTTGACACTCCGTCAACTCTAATGTACAGTAAGAATATCCAGTAGAACAATGCTTCACTCCAGTCTCCATCTATCGTTCATCCCCCTACCCGGCCTGCGCTCCAAACACAATAAATAGTAGAGGTAATACTCGAGTATACCAAATCCAAAGGACGCATCCAGTGGATAAAACAATAAGCACTCCCTATGACTCATCAATCTTCTCGACCAAGCCCTTGCTGGTTCGATTCAACTAACTAACCAATGGGGTTTGAGATCCTAGGCACTTCACTTGCATTTCAAGTCAATCGTTCAGTGGAGTCATTATAAACACTTGAGTGCTGCATTTCAAGTCCCTCAGTATAGTTGATAGGATAACATACCCAAATGACTTCAAGTCAAGCACACACACACACACATATATATATATATCATTTCATATGTAAACAGTAGAACGGTGATCCAGTCAAATTAGGTCGAGTGTGATAAAGTACATACTCACCTAGCTCATATCAATTCAAGAGATCTAGCATTCCAATTGATTGATAATTTCATCAAAACAACATTTAAATCAAGTACAAGTCAGGCCAGGCTATTGAAACACTCACCAAATCAAGTGAACAATCACGTCTTGGTTTCGGGGTTTCCTTCTACCTCACCACCAACTCCTGAGACATGCCTCAACTATAATTACACTTATCACCTTGATTAAAACAAGTGAAAGACACATAAAACTCTAGTTTTAAAAGTTATCAAACACGTAGGTTAAAAGGTATAGAGTCTTGCAACCAAATGCATGAAATAAGGTTGGAACCCTTGTCCTTACTCTCGGCTTCTTTCATACAATTCTCTCACTATGATTACTTCAAGTTTCTCTAAAAACCAGTGAATCGACTCATGCATGCCATGTTTAAAGCATTAAAAGTTTAACAAGCCAAAATGTATAAGTTTGCAACTAATATTTTAGAGTTAAAGTTAGAGTTAAAGCTCAAAGAAAATGGTAGCTACATATTCTTGATTTAAGCAGGAAATTTTTTTTTTCTGTAAAATAGCATCCATTTGTCGAAAGTAAGGTCAAAATTTAATGATGGTTCATGGTTGGAAGTTTTCCTCCATAACAAGTTACATGTAAGTGGATTACTAACTAGAACTCTACTTTTTTTCATGGTTGAAGTATAAATCATGCAATGCCTCATAATGTGACTATAAGGCATGAATCTCTTTGAAAACTTCAACAAAAATGGAAGTTATAAGCTGGAAAACACAGCTTCTACCCTACGGTTCAGGCAAGAAAATTCCAGCAAGTGTTTGCTCACTTTCAACCATAAATCACACACAAACAAGCTCATAATACACATACAAGTGTGAATCCAGCATTTCCAACCAAGTTTACACCAAAATATCCACTCAAAGTCCAAGAAATTTCCATCGGTTAAGCTTGCAAATGGTATAATAGTCAGGGTAAGCGTAAAATACAGGGCAAAATCAAAGATTATAGAGTATTCTTGATCAATACTTGCACAATTTTCAGTTCACAAAACAAAATACTCATGTCTTTCTTCTAATCAGTTACAAGCTGGAAACTTTCCCGCAGAGCACCCCTAAGTTCTCATTTTAATCTCAAACCTTCGCTTACTTCAGAACATAACACATGAAACAACGTATAAACATCTAGCAAGGTATATAACATGGGTCTTAGTAAGGAGTTCAACAACAAGTCAAGATGAAAGTCAAAAATTTCAGCTTTTATACAATCAGTCAAGAACTTGGAAATATTCTAGCAAAGCAATGAGCATGGACCAACATTTTAGCCATAAAATCCACCTTGTTAAATAAATAAATGAAGTAAATAATGTTTAAAGGGAGTTCCTAACTTAAACCAACAAACATTTGAGTTTAAAGTTGAAACTTTGGGCTTAAAGTTGAAACTTTCAATTCTACTCTAATCAATCCACATTCATTAACCTTAACAGAATTTCCAGCAAAGTTTCTTCAAAAATCAAGTCTTATTCCTTATGAAGTTAAGCAATACAGTACGTGCAGGTCCTAGGAAGGGAAATGGGAGATTTATACGTTACGTTTAGACAAATTTCATCAAGATTTCTTGGGAGAAAAGAACCAAACTTGCAGCTTCACTCCATAAGTTTCATAGAAACCATTGCAGCTATGTTGCTGCCAATTTTCTCAATCTAAGCCAACAACTTGCTACTAAAATCAAAGACAACATGCTATATATCATACTAAACAAGAAATATAACATTTATAGCAGGACTTCCTAGTGGAAACTCCTCAAAATTTCATACTAAAAGGCTATAAATTGAGCTCATGTTTCCCCCTTGGTCAAATCTAGAAATTTTTTAGCAGCCACCAACTCACATGGATGCTATATTTACACCAAGCTTCATCTATCAAAAAGGATTCAAGGATTCCCTGACAACTTGCAACGAAACAAGAGCCAAAATCTAGAAAACAAAAGGTCATCTCTAGTTCGATCTAAGCTGGGAAATTTCTAGCAATAAAGCAAGTCTCTACAACCAATTTCTACTTCAACCCAACCTCAACCAAACATACATCAAAAGCCCTCTAACGTATGTGAAAGAAATTGAAGTTCCAAGTCGTGTTACCTTTAAAACAAGCTGGAAGTTAACTCACCTATTTTGGTCCTTCTCCTCGGTTAAACAGGCTGGAAATGGAAGCAAGACTCAAGCTTCCTTTCAGTTTTCTCTCTCTGGTTCCTCTTGGCTGAAGTGGAAGCAAAACAAGAGAAATTTCTTTGTTTTCTCTCAATCTTCTCTCAGCGGGAAGGTTGGAGCAGGACAAAACCTATTCCTCTCAACTCCCTCTAATCTCTCTCAGTTGAAACACTTGAAGCCAAGACAAGAATTTCTTAGCTCTCTATTCGCTGCAATCTTACTCTTTCTCTCTGGTTTTCTCTTAGTTGAAAGATGGAGCAAGACAAGGAAAAATCCTGCAGCTTTATCCTCTCGGTCTTCAGGCAGCAATTTGTCTAGAAATTTTTTTCTTGTGGAATTTTTCTCCAACTAAATCTCTCTTTTCTTGGTTCTAATTCATTCTAAGACATTATTAACCAAAGGTAGAAGGAAAATAAAGAAGAACTTAGCAATTTACCTCTTGTTTCTCACGGCTTTGGGCTGGAAATTTTCTGCCTTCTCCCTCTCAGTTTTCTTAGCTAAAAGAGTTGAAGTTTTCCTTGTTTCTTGGCTGATGTAAATTGTTGAAGAATGAAGAAAGTCCCTGGTTTACTCTTGTGGCTTTCTCTCAGTTTTTTCTCGATTTTTAGCAAGTAAAGGAGGAGAAATAATTGGTTTCTTCCTAACTCTCTCTCTCTCTGCTGTTTGGAGGGGAAGAAAGAATGAAGTTGGTTTTTCTCAATTCTCTCTCTCCTTTTTCGGGCATAAGGCAAGAGAAAGACAAGAAAGTGTTGGTTTGAAAACTTTTGTCTTGGTCAAATTTGTCATGCAATTTTGGATAAGTATCATGCCATTTGGGAAAGCTTTTATCTTGGTCAAATTTGTCATGTCATTTGGGAAATACAAGTGTTAATGTGTGTGACAACTGTTGTCTTGCATACACAAGGCAATGTTTTATTATACATATGGGCCATATATTTTTATACTATTGCATGAATACCTCACAAATTTCTTGTCTAATTTGTACTAAATTTCTATGTATATTAATCATACTTAAATTTTGAAGTAATCTAATGTACTTAAGTTAAGGCTATCAATTAAACATTCCAAGTGGTCAATAATTCAACAAGGTTGCACGTTCAAGCTTTCTAGTAGAAGTGTATGCAAATAAGTATAAATTTTCAAGTTCTCACACTACAAACTTCTATTATTCACTTCTTAAGTGGTAAAAACAATTAAACACTTTAGTTCATCAATAATAAGGTATATAAAATTAAACTAAAAGCATGAAATTTACATAAAATTTTCGAGTCCTCACACAAGGTATAATGCACTAATGTACATTTTGAAACTTAAAGTTATGGTTTATATCTTCTTATAGGACAATTGTATCATGCAAATGAATTGCAATTAGGTGCCACATATCCAAAATGTGGAAAAGTCGAATAATAGAAAGAAAATTTTTTTAATGACATTTTGCCTCTGCAATACTTAAAACTTTCCTTTTATTTGTTAACCCTTTTTGATAATTACCTAAAAACACTCTTACATGTTAAAGAAATTTGAAGCTACAAAAATACCGAGAGGAGGAATGGATTTTGTGGCTTGAAGGAGAGAGTGTAAATGAGAAATTTCGGATTTGAACCCCTACTTATATATAAAAAAAAAAGTGAAAAAAAAATGAAGTTACGAAAATACCAAAACTTTAATGGTTCAAGAAAATCCCAAGAGACACAATAAATAACAAATTGGGTTTGCTTGGATGATGTTTGTTCTAGGAATTTATATAAAAAATTTACTACAATTTAATGTAAAATTTGTATAAAAACTTTTTTGTATTTTGGGTGTTTAGCGAATATGTGAAAAACTTTCATGTCTTTATGTTGGAAATAGTTAGTGATGAATCTCACATCGAAAAGACATGAAGAATAGAAAAGATTTATAATCAAGTGCACACCTTTTCAAATCAATTTGGATAATAGGAAATTTTGGAGGGAAACTTCAAAATTTCACATGCATTTGTATGTTGACTGTTAAATTAAAATATAAATTTAATGGTCAAAAGATTGGCACTTGGCACTTGGGGCACTTGGATCTTAAGAACCGAAATTAATTTTAATTAATTTCATTTTAATATTTCTTCCTAACTAAATGGTTTCCTTTTAAGGGTTGCATCTGATGATACAACACATACAACCGTTAAGTGTTCATTCATAAGGTACCTGTTCATGAAGAAATATGTTTCCAAAAGACATGACATTTTTTTTGGGGTATCTGAACGTTATAAATAATAGTGTCCAGATCACAGAGACCTCACTTTTTTACTTTCTTACTATTCTGCTATTTTCGTTCAAAACAATATTCTTTAAATCGTCTTTGGAGAGTTTTTGCATAGTACTGTGTGGAAATTCTGGTTGGCTTTGTTATTTCTAGAGGGAATTGCTGCAAACCCGGTAGTAGAATAGTGGGGCAAATTTCCTTAAGGAAAGTGAATTTTCACGTCAAAACCATATTTTATTGTTGCAGTTATTACTGTTTTCCTAACAATCTTAAGGAAATTTCGTCAATATGGAGGGCGCCAGTTCGGATAATCTTCTGAACAAATTTTTCAAGTCTGATATGATCAAGTTGGATCGGTTTGATGGCACCAATTTCACCCGCTGGAAAGACAAATTGCTGTTTCTTCTCATGGAATTGGGCGTTGCATATCTGTTGGTTGATAATCTACCAAAGATCCCTGAACCATCTGATGGCGAGTCTGATGAGATCAAGGCAAGTCGTAAGAAACGTGAGGAAAACGAAGTTCGCTATAGTAGATTCATTTTAAATGCCTTGCCAGACCGCTTATATGATCTGCTTCGTTCACTTAAATCACCGCAGGAAATTTGGAAGGCTTTGGAGAACAAATACATGTCTGAAAAACAAGGTACGGACAGATTTTTGACTATGAAATTCTTTGAGTTTCAAATGATAGATAACAAGTCTGTGATGAATCAAATGGATAAATTACTTCTGTTAGTGTCTAGACTAAAGGATTTAGGTATTGAAGTGTCGGATCAACTTCAAGTAGGTGTTGTGATTGCTGTGATTGCAAAATTACCATCCACTTGGAATGATTATAGGAAGAAACTACTGCACACTTCTGAAACTTTCACCATAGACCAACTTACAAAGCATATCCGAATTGAAGAGGAAACTCGTATTCGAGAGAATAAATTTGCTTTGGAATTTGGTACTAAGGTGAATAATATTGAGTCTAGCGGTACTAAAAAATCTGGAAAAGGCGGAAACAAGTCCGGTAATAAGAGAAAACATGGAGAAATGTCTTCTAGAAATTCTGTGAATAATAAGAAAGACAAGTCATGTTTTTCCTGTGGAAAGAAAGGGCATGTTAAGAAAGAATGCAAGTTCTATAGGAAATTGAAGACAGAGGCAAATGTTGGACAAAAGAAGGCAAATGTTGTTGAAGATTCTCTTCCCAACAATGCTGAAATTGTTGCTATGATGGTGGACTTTCCATCAATGTGGTAACTGAATGCAACTTGACAAATTGCCAATCTAATGATTGGTGGTATGATTCGGGTTCTACTGTTCATGTATGCAATGACAAGAATCTATTCAAAGATTATCAAGTTGCTGCCCCAAATGAAATTGTGTTAATGGGAAATCATAACACATCTGATGTGCTTGGAAAGGGGACGGTTGAATTGGAGTTTACCTCTAGCAAAACGTTGGTTCTGACCAATGTTTATCATGTTCCCGACATAATGAAGAATCTAGTTTCTGCAAGTGCACTATGCAACAAGGGATTGAAGGCTGTCATAGAGGCAGGAAAAGTAATTTTATCTAAAAATAATGTATTTGTTGGCCAAGGATATTCATGTAATGGCATGTTCAAACTAAATATCAATAAAGTTAATATTTATGCTTGTTTGGTTGAGTCTTCTATTAATTTATGGCATGCTCGTTTGTCACATGTTAATTTTAGATCAATCAAGTTCATGTCAAAACATGGATTAATATCTTGCACAAATGATAATTTTGGAAAATGACTAAGAAACCTTTTCCAAAAAATGAAAGAACTTCTAAATTGCTTGAAATTATACATTATGATATATGTGAATTGAATGGTCATTTAACAAGGGGTGGAAATAGATATTTCATCACTTTTATAGATGATCATTCTAGATTTACATATGTTTATTTACTGAGATCAAAAGGTCAGGCATTTGATATGTTTAAATTGTTTAAGACTTTGGTTGAAAATCAATTGGAAAGCAAAATTAAAATCCTATGAAGTGATCGAGGAGGCGAATATTTTCCAAATGAATTTTATGTTTTTTGTGAAGAAAATGGCTTGATCCATCAAACAAGTGCGCCATACACCCCTCAACAAAACGGTTTAGCCGAAAAGAAAAATAGAACATTGGTTGATATGGTAAATGCTATCCTTATGCATGCTAGATTACCAGTTAACCTTTGGGGAGAGGCTTTATTAACTGCTTGTCATATACAATCGAATACCTTCAAAGAAGACAAAAATTTAGCCATATGAACTATGGAAAGGAAGAAAGCCTAATTTAAATTATTTGCAGGTATGGGGTTGTATAGCCTATTATAAGGTTCTTGATCCTAAAAGAACAAAATTAGGACCAAGAGGCCTAAAGAGTATTTTTGTGGGATATGCTGAAAATTCTAAAGCATATAGATTATTAGATTTAGACTCAAATACAATAGTGGAGTCTAGAGATGTTGATTTTTTAGAAACAAGCTTTCGAAGTGATTCAACTGCTAAACCACATTCTATATTACCACAAAATACGACTATGGATCCTAATACTTCTATGAGTGATAATAAAAGGAAAATAGTTGACACTCCTAGTGAACCTAGGAGGAGTAAGAGAGCATGAAAAGAGAAGAATTTGGATCCAAATTTTATTTATTCACAATCATTAGTCTTCTTAGTTGAAGGTAGTGGAATGGTGTATTCAATTAAATACATATACTTTTACATTTGGAAGAGGATCCTAAAACTTATAACGAAGCATTAGCTTCAAAGGACTTAGCTTTTTGGAAAGAAGCAATTAATGATGAGATGGATTCTCTTAAATCAAATGGTACATGGGTGTTATGCGATTTACCTCCTGGTTGTAAATCTATAGGATGTAAATGGATATTTAAAAGAAAGCGTAACACTGATGGTTCGATACTAACCTTCAAAGCAAGACTTGTTGCAAAAGGTTTTAAACAAAAGGAAGGAATCGATTACTTGGACACTTATGCTCCTATTGCTAGAATTACTTCTATAAGAGTGTTGTTTGCTTTAGCATCCATACATGATTTATACATTCATCAAATGGATGTTAAAATAGTATTCTTAAATGGAGATCTTGACGAGGAAGTGTATATGAAGCAACTCGAAGGGTTTGTACTTCCTGGAAATAGAAAGAAAGTTTGTAGATTAGTTAAATTCTTGTATGGTTTAAAGCAAGCCCCAAAACAGTGGCATGGGAAATTTGATAAAATAATTTTATCAAGTGGCTTTAAACACAATGAAGCAGATAAATGTATTTATTCTAAATTTACCAAAGACTATGGAGTAATAATATGTCTCTATATGGATGATATGTTAATCATGGGGACTAACATGAAAGGAGTAAATGAAACTAAGAAATACTTAACCTCTCAATTTAAAATGAAAGATATGGGAGAAGTTGATACCATCTTAGGAATCAAAATTAAGAAACATAGTGAGGGTTATACTCTATATCAATCTCATTACATTGACAAGATTCTATCCAAATTTAATCATTTGGGAATAAAGGAAGCAAATATCCCATTTGATGTTTCTAATAAGCTGATAGAAAATTTGGGAAGATCTATTAGTCAATTAGACTATGCTAGTGCAGTTGGTAGTTTGATGTATGCTATACATTGTACTAGACCTGATATTGTATTCACTATTTGCAAACTTTCTAGATTTACTCATAATCCTAGTACTGACCATTGGAGAGCAATTGGACGAGTACTAGGTTACCATAAAAAGACAAAGTCTTTTAGATTATATTATAACAAGTTTCCTTCGGTACTTGAAGGTTACTATGATGCTAGTTGGATAACTAGTATAAATGATAATAAATCAACGTCTAGTGGATCTTTAAAATAGGTGGAGGAGCTATCTCATGGGCTTCTAAGAAACAGATGTGTATTATTCATTCGATTATGGAGTCTGAGTTTGTTGCATTAGCAGCAGCAGGTAAAGAGGCAGAATCGCTGAGAAATTTATTGTTAGATATAGAGTTGTGGCCACAACCGATGTCAGCCATCTCTTTGCACTGCGATAGTGAAGCAACTATGTTTAGGGCATTTAGCAAGATTATAATGGTAAATCTAGACATATTGCTTTGAGACATGAATATGTAAGGCATTAATTTTTGATGGAATTATAACAGTTGTCTATGTCAAGTCTGGTAATAATCTTGCTGATCCTTTAACTAAAGGACTCTCAAAAGATATGATCAAAAGCACTACCAGTGCTAAGGGTCTTAGACCATTCTAAAATTGTTAGCAATGATAGTAACCTAACCTTTCTTATTGCTAAGCAATCCTAAAGGTTTAATAGGTAACAACAAATTATTGTTTGACAGTTAGCAAGTACCGGTAACTAGGTAAGTACTTAAGAGAATGGGAGGTTGAATAATAATTATTATTCTTAATGAAGTACATGTGTTCGGTAGAAGAACAAGGAAGTCTAATAAAAGACTCTAAAGTAGACTTCACCTATATGAACTCAAGAGGTGGTGCCGCTTCTATCAAAAGTTTGGTCTAAAACTTTTGTAAGAGTTCATGAATCAGGAAGTAGCACAAGGCCATAATACGGTGCTAAATCTTACGGTGAACGTTTTACGAGAAATAAGTAAGATTTATGTGCATAGTTATTTCTGATCTTGTTATATAGGAATTGTGGTTTAAAATTTATAATTACCATCAATTTCAACAAGGTTTTGAAATAATTATACTAATAATAGGTTTAAGTCGAAAGACACCTATTCTATGCATAAGTCTTAAAATGTTTTGACTTTAATCCATCACTAACTAAGTGGGAGATTGTTGGAAATAGTTAGTGATGAATCCCACATCGAAAAGACATGAAGAATAGAAGAGGTTTATAATCAAGTGCACACCTTTTCAAATCAATTTGGATAATAGGAAATTTTGGAGGGAAACTTTAAAATTTCACATGCATTTGTCATGTTGACTATTAAATTAAAATATAAATTTAATGGTCAAAAAATTGGCACTTGGTACTTGGATCCCTTGGATCTTAAGAACCGAAATTAATTTTAATTAATTTCGTTTTAATATTTCTTCCTAACTAAACGGTTTCCTTTTAGGGGTTGCATCTGATGATACAACACACACAACCGTTAAGTGTCCATTCATTTTAAAAGGTATCTATTCATGAAGAAATACGTTTCCAAAAAACATGATATTTCTTTTGGGGTATCTAAAAGTTATAAAAAATAGTGTCCAGATAACAGAGGCCTCACTTTTTTACTTTCTTACTATTCTGGTATTTTCGTTTAAAACAATATTCTCTAAATCGTCTTGGAAGAGTTTCTGCATACTACTGTGTGAAAATTTTGGTTGGCTTTGTTATTCCTAGAGGGAATTGTTGCAAACCCGGTAGTAGAATAGTGGGGGCAAATTTCCTTAAGGAAAGTAAATTTTCACGTCAAAATCATATTTTATTGTTGTAGTTATTACTGTTTTCCTAACACTTTATTTTTTTTCTTTTTCTTTCTTTTTTCCCTTTTTTCTGCTCTTCTTTTTTTTTCCTCCCTCCTTACTCCTTCCCCACTGATGGCACCCCCTCCCTCTTGCAACTACTGCCAGCACCAACGTTAGCACCTCCCCCTCCCTCCCTTTCTTTTTGATTTTCCTCTTTCTCTCTCTCTCTCTGCCTTTCATCCCCCCTCTTTCCTCTTCTCCTCCCTCCCTCCCTCTCTCATCTCCTCTCCCCTCTTCTCCTCATTCCCCCTTCCCCCACCACCCCCCTCCCTACACCCTGTCCTCTTTCCCTCCCTCTCCCCCTCTCCCGTGGCCAGAAAAAAAACCATTAAATCATTTTACCAAGAAAAAATACAGAAAAAAAACAAAAAAGATTACTACTCCACATAAACAAATAATAATAATAATAATAAACCTTTTCATGACTACATGAAAAAAAATTAGCCTTGAAAAGACAAAAAGAAAAGAACCAAAATGGATTACTACTCCACGTAAGCAAGAGCTAATCACTACTAATCTAGCAAAATCAAACAAGCCAAAAAAAAAGGTTATTAAAGTTAAAGAGCCCAATAGTCCAAACTAAAAGAATTGTCATGCACAATGTCAAAGAACATAAGAATGTTACAAATGCTGTGATGCCACTAAAATTTGTAAGCCTTTCGCTAACATTTATCTCTTATCTCGACACTTTGGTAAGTATTTAATATACTTGCCAGCAATGCCTGACTGCTGTAACTTTCAGCATGTATGATGCTATTATAATCCATTAGTTAAAAAAAATCATGGTGAAGATCTTCTCAATTGAAATCTATTAATTAAAAAAAATCATGTTGAAGATCTTCTCAATTGAAATATGTGCTAAATACTTACAAGTGACGATTCACGTCAGTGACTTTCAGAGTATGTGATGCTATTATAATCCATTGGTTAAAAAAAATGGTGGAGATCATCTCAATTGAAATCTGTGTTTTTTAATAAGAAATTGAAAAAAAAGCTTTAAAATTAGCACTAACTATTATTGAGGCCCACAAAACGAATCATGTTTTTGCCCTGATGGACGCAACAAAGCTTTGTTGAAAGGATTAAGCACCACAACGTGGCGTGAAATACAGCTTTCTGACTTGCGTTGAAAGGATAAAGCTTTCTTACTCCTTTTTTTTCAAAATGGTAGAGAATTTCTAACAAGATAGGATATTTTTTTAAAATAATTATTTCTAACAGGATAGGATATTATTCAAATATTATTTAAAATAATTATTGTAACACTTTTTATGATATAATGTATGTGAGATAATTACTATAAAATAAAAAATAATTGAAATCATAAAAATATTATTTTTGTAATACAAATAAATAATTTTTTGTCAACTATCCAAACACAAAACAAAAGGCAAGGAAAGTGAAAAGCATTACTGGGGGCAAGGAAAGTGAAATGCATAATATCCTTCCACAAAAAAAATAATATCCTTCCACAAAACAAGGCAAGAAAGTGAATGCCTGCTACTGTGAGCCATCTCCTCTCAGACATTCAGTAGTGACTCTCCCAAATCTGCTTGTATTGTAGCATACTTTTCAAAGAAATCCCATGAAAAATTTGCATTTATTCTCATAAATTTGCTGAGATTTTAACCACGGGAGTGAAGTAAGAGGCGGTTGTTAGGGAGGTGGTGAAGCTGGCGCCTGCTGCTTGCCAGAGCTTCTGCAGTTAATATCTTCAATTAGTGCTGATTACGGTGCTTATCAACAACAGGTACTTTAAATTCAAGGAAACTAAAAACGAAAAAGAAAAACAAAGAATAAATTGATTAATGACTCCATTTCCTCTGTTGTTTTTGTATGCTGAATGTTGAAGGAAAAGTATAAACAAGAGAATAAAAGAGGTGAAGAATAAAATCAGTTTCTTAGTTGTTTGATACCTTATGCTTGGGTTTTTACCTTTTTACTTTTTCTCGATTGGAGGCTAAATACTTGTATTAATCGTTCAGGATGGAACAATTTTTCTCCAAATAAATTTACTACCTTTTAGTTATGAACTGGTATTCATTAAAAGCAGAAATCCTACTGTTGAAACTCCTTTGAATTTTCATCTAGAATAAGTCAAATTAAATGAGCATCCTATAATGCAGCAAATTTGGTAATCAAAGCATAGATTTTCTAATTGAAGTGTCTAATAAGAAATTAGAGAAGGGAAAACTTGAACTGAAGTGCCTCATATTTTTGTTTAACTTTCTTTTGGTGAACAGATCTTGAAATTTATCGTTTGAGATGCAAGAAGTTGCACAAACGCATCCACCAACATCTTCATCACTCAGATTCCCTAGGACCAACGAGCTGGGCTCTATTGATTTCTTCTTAGAGAATCTCCAGGAACTAGCAACTTCTGAGGCCGCTTCAGTTGCTTTTCCAAAGGATCAAATCCAAATAATCCAAGAAGATCTTATATTCTTAAGATCTCTTCTAGGGAAAATTGTGAAGCAGCGCAACCAAAATGGAAAATTCCAAGCTCTTTGGGATGGTGCTATGGAGGTGGCCTACAAGGCAGAGTTAGTCATCGACTCTGGTGCACTTGGGGATAGACTTGAATGTTTGGATACTATTGCTGGAGATATCAAGCATATGAAGACTGAGGCCCTTAAAGTCTCTGACAGCATCAAGAATGACGATGAAGCTCAGAGAGTTGCCAACAACTCTATTCACTTCAAATCACAACTCAGTACCCCAGCACTGAATGAAGTTTTGGTGGGTCTTGATGAAGAGGTAAAGACAATTGCAGATAGACTTAGTAGGGGTTCAAACCAGCTAGATATTGTTTCAATTGTGGGTATGGCTGGACTTGGTAAGACAACATTAGCGAACACAATTTACCATCACCCTTCAATTTTAGGCCACTTCCATATTCGTGCTTGGTGTACTATTTCTCAAGTATACAGCAAGCAGAATTTGTTAGTTCAGATTTTGTCCAGTATTAGTAGTGGAAGTCATGATCAATATCTTAAGATGAATGAAGATGATTTGGTTGTGATGCTCTTCCAGCGTTTGAAGAGAAATAGGTATCTTATCATTTTAGATGATGTGTTGGACATTGGGGCATGGAATTTGCTGGAAAGTTCGTTGCCAAATGATGCAAATGGAAGCAGAATTTTGTTCACCAGCAGGATTGAGAATTTGTCTTTGCAATTTAAATCTAATAGCAAGTCTCACCATCTCTGCCATCGTAGTGATAAAGAGTGTCTTGAATTGCTTCAGAGGAAGATATTTGGCAAAGAAGATTGTCCTCCAGCACTAATCAAAGTATTAATGCAAGTAGCAAATAAGTGCAAGGGGCTACCTCACACAGTTGTCATTTTTGCTGGAATTCTTTCAAGAATTGAGCCTCACTGCTGGCAAGAATTTGCAGACAGCCTCAGTTCCAACACTTCTAATGCCATTGAACCATTGAAGCTAAGTTACCTTCATTTACCTGAATATTTGAAGCCATGCCTTCTTTACTTAGGTGCATTTTGAGAAGACCAAGACATTCCTGTCCGAAAGTTGTCATGGCTTTGGATCTCTGAAGGATTTGTCCCAAAGGTAGAAGGGAAGAGGTTAGAGGACGTGGCAGAAGAGTATTTGAAAGATTTGACTGGCAGAAGTTTAGTAATGTTAATCGAACAAAGGACTCTAGCTGGTGCCAAAATTTGTCGACTTCATGATTTGGTACATGAGTTTGTTGTGGTAAAGGTCAAAAATGGAAAGATTTCTACGAATTTCATATGGAAGTAATGACCACCTACAAATTTCAAATTGGGGTCATGACCTTTCTAATTCTAGTGGACCCTGCCCCTACCGACTGTGTATGTACTCATTGAGCACAAAGCAGTTTGAGATGTCCAGGCCATTTTTTCCCAGACTTCGTTGTTTGCTATGCTTTGGTTATGCTTGCATGGGTTCAGAAGAGTTGCATGATGGCCTCTTTTGGTTTCTAAAATCAAAACTTCTTAGAGTTTTAGATTTTAAGGACGTGAATATTTCTGGCAAGTTTCCAAGCGAATTATAATTGCTTGTTCACCTAAGATACTTGACAATTACCTTGTCGTACCCGGCATCCATTCCATCGGCAATAGACAACCTCTCAAGGTTAAAATACATTTCTGGTAGGAGGCAATGCCGTTGCTCAGTTGCCTAATACTATCGGGAACATTAAGACATTGAGACATCTAAGGAGAACAGTGTCTCCGGAGCTGGGTGCTTCGACACTGAGACATCAAAGGAATAAAGCATTCCTGCCGAGTGGTTTTACGTTACCCACTCGCAACGTTGAAGACTCCCCGGATCTAGATCATTTAGACACTTTTAGCCGTGCAATTAACTGCTCTGGTGAACAATTGCAGAAGATACTGAAAAGTTACCAAACATTCGCAGGCTAAAATGCGTGTATACATTTGCTAAAGATCGGTATAGAATCCTCAAGCTGGATAGTTTGAGTCGACTAGAATCACTACAGCTGCATCGCTTTTACGACCGCAAGTTTGAATTCCCAATGAATTTGAAAAAGCTCACTCTCTCACGCAATAAATGGCCGTGGAGTGAAATTTCAACAATTGGAAAATTGCCCAATCTTGAAGTGCTTAAATTAGAAAAGAAGTCCTTCATGGGGGAAAAATGGGAAATGCAAGAAGGGGAATTCTCTAAGCTCCGATTCTTGGAATTGTCAAGATTGAATCTTTGCAACTGGACTGCCTATAATTCTGATAATTTTTCTCGTCTCGAGAAATTGGTTTTGTATAGCTGTCTACGGCTGGAAGAGGTCCCTCTTTGTTTAGGGGAAAGTTCTACCATTGAAATGATTGAGGTGAAAACTTGTGGTAAGTCTCATGTAAATTCTGTAAAACAAATTCAGCAAGAGCAGATGGAGATGGGAAACCAAGATCTAAAGATCGTTATCACACACCGCCATTTAGTAGGCGGCGCAATTCTATTTGTGCTGCAAAATTGACAACCCTTTTAGGCTTTTTGTGGCATTAGAGCGGCAAAAAAGGAAAATGCCGTTATTAACAACGCTCTAAACGACGTAGTCTGGGCTATAAATTAATTTATATTTCCTCGGGCTAAATAAGTTTTTTCGAGTGTAAAGCACAGGGGTGTCAATTTTTGACACGACCTGAAAACACGACACGAATCTAACACGAAATTAATGGGTTTGAGTTGAGGTTTCGAGAATTCGGGTCAGAATCGGGTTGGACCCGATGAACCCGAAAAGAAAACAGGTCGATTTCGGGTCAATCCGTGGTGACCTGATATGACCCGATATGACCCGTTTACGAATTAAAAAATAATTTAATAAACATAAAAATAATTCTATCTAACTAAACTAAGTTATTCTTTTTTTTCAAAGGCATTAATTACTTAATCCTAAATGAATTTATTTAATTTGTGTGAAGTTGAAATTATTATATTTGGACAAATAATATAATATATTATTTTTTACTTTTATACTGTTTTAATTTATTTTATATTTTGTTTGGGATAAAACACTTTTATGGTGTTTAATTTATTTTAGATTTGGTTTGGAATTATTTATTTAAATTTTTATTACTTGATTATGTAATTAGTTTTGTGAGAAATTGATTTTATTAGAAATTACAGTGATAAATTAATAAATTAAAATTAAGTTTCGGGTCGACCCGCCAACCCATCAACCTGAAATTTTCGGGTTCGGGTCAGCATATCTGACCCGTCACGGGTTGACGGGCCGGGTTCGGGTCAACAGATTTTCTGACGGGTTGACCCGAACCCGACCCGCCAACCTGATTTGGACCCGAATTGCCACCCCTAGTAAAGCAGTTGTCTTTCGGGAATCTATTTCCCGAATGGTATAAATTTTCCATTTTCTCTTTCCTTTCTTTCGTGATTTCATTGCCTTTTCCATTCTCTCTCTTTATGGTAGGAGACTCAATCTATATCCCTATTCAATTGTGGTTCTCCTCCATTATCTCTAGCAGCTCTTTGCTTTCGTAAAAGAAAGAAGGCTTGATTTAATCCCTATTTGTGGTTTAATCTCAATTTTGTCCATCATTTATCAATGTCGATCAATACCAGCATCGCTTTTGAGGATTTTACTGTCAATTTCTCTTCATTTCCAAGTCTTTGTGCATAAATTGAAGGATTCGGACATCACAGAGCTAGTTTCACTTCTCCAAGTAATTTTGAATTCCTAATCATCGCTGAGGAATCTTAACTTAGGTGTTGCCATTTAAATGCGACGTAACTAGACCTTAGATAGAACTATTTTAGTCTTTGCAAATTTTTCTTCAGATACTTTTATCTCATACAAATGAAGAATTCTTACATGTTATCCCATAATTGAAGCTTTTACAGATTAAAACATGGAGTTTTTATCACGTTTTTGCATTTTCTAGTCGAATTCAATATGAGTTAAGGTGGAATTATGTGCTTTATTTTCAAAACTTGAATGGCTCTATTTGTGTATGGAAATTGTGTATACCTTTCTTGGTTTTGAACGCAAATCTTGTGTGTTCTTCTAGCTGTTTTTTATTTAAAGAAAAAAGATTCTTGATTTGAATAGTCGGTAGAAATTGTTGGCAGTTGTATATAACTTTTCCCAGCCTTTGCATGCACAGAAACTCTTCTAATTCATTGACATATTCATTACTAGTTCCTTTTTTTTTTTCTTTTGGCTCGTATCCTTTTAAGAGTTTTTTTGTGACAAAATTTGTAGTTTAAATCAATATTTAGAAAATCGGACTGGATCAGTCGGTTTGATTGGTTGAACCACAAACTGGCTAAACCGGCCATGCCACTGATCTGGATCTATACTAAAGTTGACATTGTCAAATAACTAGTCAAGACCGATCAAACTTGTCAAAACTAGTAAAAGTCGGTCAAACCGGTGATTCCTGGTTTTTCAATTTTCCTCTCAATATTTTTTTAAGTTTTGCAAAATGCTACCAAGGATTGAATTCAAGATCTTTGAGGTAGAAGGCCAGAATAGTAACTGCAGCACCATCACATCCAATTCGTATCTTTCGATAACACATTTATATAAAACAAACGTCCATTTTTCTTTCCTCCGTTTTTCCTACAAAATCTCATCCTCTCATGGCTCTTTCTTTCTAATGTTCAACTCTCTCTCTCTCTCTCTCCTCTTTTCTTTTGTCACCCCGTTTTTAATCAAACCTCTTTAGTTTTAATTTATTGATGTTTTCTTCCATCATTTGTTTTTTCCATCTTTTAATTTTGTTTTTGTCTATTAAATTGAAAAAAAATTAAAAAAGAATTATATTGCTTTAACCCTAAAGACTAATTATTAAATGCCACAACCCCTCACTTCCATCTCATTTTTGTTTCTTATCAAGTTTGCATCTCTATTTTCGATTCTCTTGATTTCTTCCAAACTTCAAACTTCTTTTGTTTTTAAGTTACAATCTATAAATCCCAAAAACGTGAATTCAAATTTAAACTCACAATGTCAAATTCCCATAGACGTGAATTTTGTATACTTTCAAAATATTGTGGTATTTTTGGGTTTGATTTAAGATTATTTTTTGGTAGATATAATTGAGATTGAGATGAAATTTATTTGTTTCAACTTATAATTTAAAATTTTATTTTTTAAAATCCAAGTTCTTCAAAAATAATAAACTTTTCATCATATAAAGTTTTAAATTAGTCAATTGCATGTCTTATTTTGTGCATATATATTTATATAAACTATTTTTTAAAAAAATTTATTGAACCAGAGTTGAACCGATCTAACTGGTTAAACCTTGATCCGAGCACCTCACTGGTTCAATAAATGGTTCAAGTTTTAAAGCATTGGTTAAAAGTGAACCTGTTTAGATTCTTTTTTTTAGGCTTTTTCTGCAGATTCTTGCAATTTTGGGGGGTTATGGATTGGCAGCAATTGGAAAGTTTTTTTGGAAATTTGAACTGTTGAAAAGGAAATTCGTGTATGTATTTTCTTGTAGCAATTGCGTAGCAGGTGATTATTTCTTTTTGTGTTCACCTTTTTGTGGGCATTTTTGAGGTGGTATTCTTTGATGTTTACAAGTGTGCGACTTTGAAGCTGAAATTGTTAGATAGAAAATAAACTTCTTTGCAACTGTTAAAATGTGTATGGTGCTGTTTAACTAACACTAGTTCTATAGAATTTAACAAATTATGTTGAGAAGTATACTTTATCTTGATACTCGGGAAATTGTGCATATTTGTTTTTGGAAACTAATGAGTCATTTCTTGATGTTTGAGTTGAGTCATTTGTTGATATCTCAATCTGTGGGACCTACTGATTACTATTGTTTTCAACTTGTTATTGTTGGATATAGTTTTCTTGATAACTTTTACCAATGTATGTTAGTCTGTGGTAACTGGCTTTATTCAATTCATTTTTTTTATTGTTCTGCTAAACAGTATAATGATCAACCTGTTGCATTAAAACTATGAGATACAATGATATTAGGCTCTAGAATGTATGTGGGCTTTATCTGATTTTAAAGTTAATGACGTTGAATCCAAATATCCTTGTTAGCTATCAAATATATATGACCAACTGAATGCCGTATGTTGAAAACTTGGACAATTCTTTTTCTACTGAATAATTTCTATTTTATAAAACATTCAGGAATCTCTATGGAATAGGAGAACTCCTTCTATCTTCTGTCGATGAAAGTAAGTAGAGGAGTAGATCCTCATACATAATGATCAGTTTTTTGCTGAGCAGGTAATCCCTATTTCTTACACATCAATTACCAGAAAATTGATTACTTCCTAGCTTGCTGCATATTTTCATTATAGAAAGCAAGACCATTGTCTAATGTTGATAGAATTTCCTATCTCATTTATGTATCTAAACGGGGAAAATCTCATTGCTATTGCATCACATAACATCAATATGATAGTAAGGGGTTACTAAGTAATTAATACCGCTCTTGTACTTTATACAAGACTGTCTATTTCTTTCTCCTAGATTCTAAACCTTGCATAATTGATAGCAAGTAGTTCTTCGAAATTTTCTTGGTAACCAAGTCTAATCATCTTGTAACACAAATTGCAAGGTCTGTAAATTTCTTGAAATCTAATGAGAAAGTAGGATTGAGTTTATAGAAAAATCAATTGTTAGTTTATGTTCTTTTCTAGAGTTGAGCCAAAATTCTTCCTACAGCATTATTTGATAGGGTGTAAATTGTAGTGTATTTATAGGTATAAGTCACTAGTTAACTTTGTTATTTGAGTTTTATCTTGAGTAGAAACTATTTAATTTTGTTCTTATATTACTTTAATAGGTGAAAAACTTAATTGGAGGGCAAATGGACAAAAACGTGGCATGAAGAAGTAATGAAAGAGGCAAAAGTCAAGAGAAAGAGATTTTGTAGGAATGACATATTTCAGTATTTTTGCAATGACTTGAGCTACACAAATCAGATTAAGATGATTCTTGATTCAATTTAAAGATAAGAGAATGATCTACAAATCTTGCAGACATCAAAGTCCAGTTCTCACCTTTTCATGGTCAAAACTCCAAATTACTGAAGTATAGTTGCACTGCAATGCTCTTACGACTGGGTCTCAATATTTTGGGCATATCTCAGAATCCCGACCTCCAAATGACTTTATTCTTGCAACGTTGGAAAGCTAATTCCATGTTTGAACAAGAACTAATTCAGCCTTATTAATGGTTTTTTTGGCTCCAAAAATGATCTGTGTGCAAATCACTACTGATTTGGAGACGAATCTATGACCAGCGCTAGACATCCCAAATGACTTTGTGCTAGACCTCTCCAAATTCTTTTATGTTCTGAGCTTGGCCTAATGACTGGTGCTAGACATTAGGCGGTCTTCCTTGAAAAAAAAGTGTTGAAACATGATTTTTTGAGTCTAATAAAGCTTATTCCTACCCTGTTTAAGATATATCTTCAAGAAGCTCTAAATAGGGGTTAACTGAGGAGTTTTCTTACTCTTTTTCTTGTGTTTGTACCAACTCTTTGAATCCATGGTTATAATTTTCAAATCATGTCGAGCTAAATTGTTTCTAGGGTTAGGATTTTTATAAAGGAATTTGATTCATTTTTCCAGTTTAATTTCTTAGTTTTTGCCTTGATTTATCTATCTTGATTTAATTACATGTTTTTAATTGGCCATCATAGACATGCTCTGCATCGTTGGGCTGGTTACATGTTGTTGATGATATAGAGGACTCTGTGGTGAGGTTTTTTTTGGGAATTGTTCCAGTTGAATGGGTATGTTTCACCTTCTGCACTGTCTTTTGAGTTGCCCAAGGTTAATCCGTCGGATGATGAACTGATTCAAAAACTATTGGATTTGGATGAGCTTTGGTCCATGGTTTTCTCTATGGATGCGAATAGTGCTCCCGGCCTGGATGGGTTCGGTGTGGGGCTCTACCAACATTGCTGGGAGATAATTAAAAGGGATTTGTTGGTGGCAGTTCAAGACCTTTTTAAATGGATTGGCCAGCCTCGGGGGTTTTCTAGTGCACTTATAGTGCTACTCCCAAAGGTGGAGTGGACTTTCCAGTGGAAGGACTTCAAGCCAATTAGTCCTTTTCATGTTAGCTTGAAAATTATTTCGAATATCTTGGCCAATAGGTTGCGAGGTTTGCTGCCTAGGTTAATCTCACCATGGCAAACGGGCTTTGTACTTGAGAGGGGAATAATGGATAAAATATTTTACTAGCGTAAGAGCTAGTGTTGGATTTGGATAGGAGATTGTCACATCCGAATTTTGATTATCAAGCTCGACATGGAGAAAGCGTATGACAGAGTCAAGTGGCCCTTCCTCCTTTTCATGCTTCGTAGCTTTAAGAAGTTATAGTAGACCTATTTTTCAGAACTTTCTCTAATTCGTGTTTTTTAGTGCTGGTTAATTGCCAGCTAGTTGGATATTTTAAGTCTAGAAGGGGGGTGCGCCAGGGAGACCCACTATCACCGGCACGTTTTCTTTTCGTAGCTTAATTTCTTGGTTGTGGTATTCAGATGCTCTGCCATAACCACGTTGACAGGTGTTATGTTTCGACCGGTGTCAAGGTACCTTATCTGGCTTTTGCTGATGATACAATAATTTTCACCCATTGCTCAAATAGTTGTCTATTATCATTATGAGATTTTCTCCTTCTGTACAAAAAGCATTCGGGCAGAAGGCCAATGTTGGGAAAAGTGCTTTCCTAGCATCCTCCAAAATGTTCGAGGATCAGTGTAGATTAGTAGGTGCGGTGCTAGGCCTTCACAAGCAGCCTTTCCCGATGAAATATCTACGGGTGCCATTAGTCCACGACAAGATGGGTGCTGTAATTTTCGATCCTCTTCTGCCAAAGATTCGTGCACAACTATTTCATTGGAGCTTGAAATTATTGGGTATGGGTGGAAAGATAATCTTGCTCAGGTATGTGCTTAGCTCAATTCCGTTGTTTCTATTGTAAGCAGTCTGTCCTCCAAAATCTATTTTGGTCACTTGAGGTAGGATTTGTAATTCATTCCTATGGGATTTAAATATTGAATCCAGGCGGGTGCATTGGGCAGTGTGGGAGAAATCATGCTTCCCAATGTAGGAAGGTAGTCTAGGTGTTCGTTCCTTTCATGATACTACTAAGGCATTCGCATGTAAGTCATGGTGGCGATTACGCAAGAAGGTTTCGATATGGGTAGACTTTATGCATGAAAAGTACATTAAGGGAGCGTATCCATCAATTGTTACGATGGATTGATCACCAGCTTCCTGGAGGCGCCTGTTAGTTGTTCGATATTTCACAGAGTCGCGAATACAGTGGTGTTTAGGAAAGGGTCTTGTCAACTTTTGGTATGACATCTGGTGTGGGACTTGCCTCTGGCACAGGAGTTGGGAGTGACTAATCCTCCTCATTTTCTTGTGGGGGAATTTTTTACGACTCATGGATGGAATATTTTTCGGCTTAGGGAGTGGGTTCCAGATTCCATGGTGCAATGGATCACTAAAATACATTTCTCCTGATCAAGACAATGCTATGGTTTGGTTACTATCACCCAATGGAGATTTTATAGTGTCTTCAGCATGGGAGGAGATTCAACAGAAGCGGAACATTTCTTTGACTGACTGCTATGTGTGGAGCTCGCTAGTGCCATTAAAAGTCTCCTTTTTGACCTGGCGTCTGTTGCGAATGTGGCTTCCTCTAGATGCTGTTCTGCAGGGCAAGGGATTAGCAATATGCTTCATGTGTAATTGTTGTCTGCGATAGCAGGAAACAGTAAATCACCTATTCCTGTATGGTACGGTGGCTAGAGTGGTATGGGATCACTTCTTCAAGGTTTTTGGGTTACTTCCTACTAATGTGACTGGTGTCGCTTCTATGTTGAATCACCAACTCCTCTCCCTTCCAAAAGTTTCGACTTGACATGTGCAGGCTCTTATTCCACTGTTAGTTCTCTAGTTCATTTGGAAGAGTCGGAACTTGGCAAGGTTTCAAGTAGGTTCCTTCACTTCAAATCAAGTTATATTTCAGATTGAGGATTTCTTAGGCTAGATGGATAGGGGTCGCTTGTTCTCTACGGCCTCCTTTGCGGGTGATCGGGATTGCCCATGAGCAGCCTTTTGCAACTCTACGAGGCGAAGAACAAGAGTGGAACTAGTATTGTGGAGTAAGCCATTGTTGGGGTGGCTCAAACTCAACTCTAATGCAAGTGTCCTCAATGGTAGGGTGGCGGGAGGAGGGATCCTGTGAGACCATTGTAGGAAGATGGTCTTTGCTTACTATAAGGAGTTTGGAAAGTTGGATGTGTTGTCGGTGGAGGCACTATCGCTATTGGTTCGTTTGAAAATGTGTGTTGATCGGGAAGTTAGCTCTTTAGTTGTTGAATTGGACTCTAAGGTGCTTGTTCACTTAGTATGTTTTGACGTTGTGGCCGCTGTGCAACGTATTGCGAGAGATTAGACACTACTTTAGCCTAGTGAATGAGTCTCTATTTCAGGTGTTTCGCGAAACTAATTCCGTGGTAGATGCGCTGGCTTCCCTACAACTGGGGGAACAACAGTTTTGTGACTCAACCACGGTTCTTCCTGACAAAGTGAAAGTGGCGATGCGTCTCGATCGCCAAGCATGTCCAAGAATGCTACTAGTGTCAGCGTGAAATGGATCTTCTGCTGTATCTTTTATTTCACTATTTAGTCTAATTTTGTCGATGTAAATCTCACATTTATTAATAAAATATAGGGCTGGCTACCCTCCCCCCGTTAACTGGGTTCTGCCTAAAAAAAAGGTTAGTAGTTTTTTTTCCGGTAGTATAATTGAATTACTCTACTTTGAAGAATAGTGAACGTGATTGAAATTTAGAATGGATGAATATATCTGTTTTAAAAAAAACCATAGACATGCTCTTAGGGTTTGTATTGAACTGAGAAGGGATATATAATCGTGCACTAGATAGATAATATACTTAGCCTAATCACAAGAGTAGATTAGGATATGTATGACGAACTTATATCATCAAAGTTCTTAAAAGGTTTGATTGAATACTTGCGATCTCGAGAAAGACATAGGATTTAATTATGCACACTTTAAATGTATCGAGAGGTAATATAAACTACAATTATGTGATGTATTCATGGTTTGTTAACAAATTAATTAGATAATTGGTTCAAACTTTGGATTAAAACCTAAAACCTTAGGGTTGCGTCTATTGTTTTCTCACCACTATTTTATTTCAATTGACTATGCATTCATGGTTTATTAGCAAATTAACTAGATAATTGGTTCAAATTCTGGATTAAAACTTAAAACCTTAGGGTCGTGTCTATTATTTTCTCACCACTATTTCATTTGAATTGACTATCATTGTATTGTTTAGTTAGAATATACCACTCCTTGAATTTTAATTTTGTTATTTTAGAATAATTAAAGTACAAAATTAACTCATCCCTGTGGATTTGACCCTAGAATACTCCAGTTAAATATTACTACGGTTGACCCTATACACTTGCAGGAATTGGTCGATCAATCATCTTTGAGTTGCTATACCTTAAATTTTAATTTTGCATTAGGACACTTAATAACGTGAGCGTCTATGCTATATAGCTCTAGTAAATGCTGTTAATTATGGGGATTGTTGCTTTGAATTGACTGACCTTCTTGATTAGCATAACATAGTTATATCATCAATGAAGCTAAAGATCACATGCATAAATCAAGTTTACTTTTACTCATCCTTGTTAATTAACTAGTTTAAGGGAAATTTGATATCATAGAGGCTGATCCTAGTAATTTTTTTAAAATAATTATCATGTAAGTAACTTCTTACATGCAATCATTGTGGGAGAAAGAAGGTCTCAAGCAAGTACAATTGCATCATTCCAAGGCATCACAAAGCATCGCCTCAAGCAAAATACTTGTGATCTACCACTTTTTCTTAGTTGAATTTTTAGTGGTTTTATGGTTCGTTCTTTTTCTTCTTTGAATTTGCAGTGCTTTTCCAGTTTGCTTCAAATTTGTTCTAGGCATTAGTTTTTAAAATAGACAATGGACATTTCAAGGTTAGGCAAATTCATTCTTAGTATATGAAAGTCCATTTGACCGATAGCTTTCATTTGCTAGCACATTGCATTGACATGGTTGGATTGTAACTAGTTTTGGTGTCTATGATTCTGGGACAAAAGCTGCAATGCAAAAATTTGAAACCATGATTCTGAATAAGATGAAAGTAGAGGGGTTATATGTGTCTCAAAGTGTTAAAAAGATTTTATATTAGGTTCTCATTGACATGAGTTTATTCATGTCTAGTTTCATTTGTTTTGGTATCTGGTATCTATATGGTTTGGAAAATGAGAAAGAGAAATACAAAGGTTGGCTTTTTTGCAATGATTTTTAGATGCTGAATGAATGTGGGACTATAAAATGAATTAGGTGCATCTGGTTGAGTTTATGTGGATTGGGCAGTTAAAATGAATTAAATGCATCCTGGCACTGGTTTCACACGCAAGTAAGATGATCCAATCCTATTCTGAGTGCAACTATTTTTAGCCATATGTTATCTTCTATTAATTGTCATGCTCTTATTTTCATTTTTGGCAGTTTTCGTGTTATGTACTCTCATGCTTTAGCTTTCCTATACACTAGTGTCCTGTCCATTTTCTGGCCTGGAACAAAGATTGAATTGTTGTAGCCCATAAAGATAGGTTTCTTTCTTCTCAATCCTATTGGTCAAACTTGTCTTAATAAACTACAGTCTTTGAATCGCTATTTCCTCGAAATAGAAAATACTTATTTAGTAGTTTGGATTCTTTTATTTAGTAAACTATAGTTTTATCCTTACCACTTACTACTGCTCATCCTAATCCTGGTTTACTTTCTTTTATAACGTTTAAATATTTAATGTGTCTGTGTTATATTCGCCTTGACTATACATCCAATGGCTTCTATTTTGATTGCTACTCCCCAAAAAAGCCTAAGTTTGGACTAGTTGGTAAATTATTGCATATTTTTTCCCTAGATGGTTTAAGAAATTTTTCAAATTTTGTATAACAAGAAAATCATTCTGTTTTATCATTTTTTTTTTCAAAATTACTGGAGTTGAAGGTCTAATTCCTTACTGACCAGCTGAAGATCTACTTAGCATTTTCTCTTGCAAAATTGTAGTAGAAGGAAGCAGGGTAAAAAGAGCAAGTTTACAAACTTTCATCTAATCTAAAGGTACTAGAAGTTGCATTCATGACAATGACTTACTAATTTATGACATTTTTAGTTGCTTTAAGGATTATAATCTGCATGATTTCTTTGCTACTATTACTCCTGAACAATTTCATATCTTTTTTGGGGGAACCGTGATTCATCTTATAATACGTGTCATCCTTTTATTCCAATTTTTGATGGCTTTTTGTAATAAAGCTTTGGCATGCATGATGCAAACCCAACTTCACAAGCATCATGTTTCCCGTGAAGATTCAATAACATGTTACATTCAGCTTGTTCCAAAGTTTGAGTTGAACCAGTTTCAAGTTTAAACTCTTGAAATTGTTTGTTTTCATTTGGCTTCCAACTATATTAGTTGATGAAATATAAACTATCATTAAGTCATTGATGCTGGTACAAGTGAAGGAAGTGCAACCCGAAGCTGTTCCAAATTTAATGCTTTAGTCGTTTGTTTAGTTAAATTTCCAACTTTGTTAGTCGTTAGTTAAGAGTTGGTTTAAGAGCTAAATTAAGTTACTTGGTTAGGAAATAAAGGCCAAGTCATGTTGACCTATAGTGGAGCCGAGTTAGAGTTTTAGGAAAATAGTAATTTGTTTCCATATGTGATTAGAATACTTCTATCTTGTAAAGACTATAAATAAAGCCTTGTCTAACTCTTATTCAAGATATGAATAAGAGTGATATTTTCCAGTGAACTATTGGTGTGAAGAGAGAGTTCTCTCTTGGCTTCTTAGAAGCAACCCCTTGAATACTTTAGAGTTTCTTGATTGTTCAAGTTTTGGCTTATCAATTCAAGATCACATTGAATTATAGTGCCTTCTATCTAATAAATTTGGTTCTTTAATACGAGTAGTTATGGGTTGAAATTTTATCAACATGTTCATGACCTCTAGGATTAATTAGGGTCAAGTTTTCCGTTGTCAAACTGTAGATATTAATCGTCTAGGTCTGGAGCTTGTGAATATGGTTTCTTCTTTGACGAGTTTTGCATCATCTGGCATCAGAGCTGGTTGACAATACCAGGTTATATCCCTTTTCTTTTTGTGTTTAGAGTCAGGTTTTTTCTTGTTTTTCCAATTCAGATTTTTGTGTTTTTCCAATTTTGAGTTGCTAGGGTTTTTTGTCTTTGAGTCGCTAGTTTACTCTTGTTGTCCTTTGCTATCCATGTGTGTTCCTAGTGGTGAGTCATGTTTTCTTGCTAGAATTTTGTGTTTCGTGTTGTTTCTTGAATAGTAGAGTAGTATCAAAAATGAAGAAACAAAAAAAGAAAAATTCTAGTCCGTACCTAGAATTCTTGTTTTTGTCTTGGTTGGAATTTCTTTTTCAAGTTGGTCTGAATCTTGCATTGTTTTGTTCACAAGTTTCTTGAACAAATTCTTGACTTTCTTGAATTTCTTGATCATATTCTTGAGGTTTATGAGCCAAAATTAAGGTCTCTTGAATAGCTTAGATTGAATCTTCAGTTCTTGAAAATTTTTGAAAGCACTTTCTAAATCTTGACTTTGGATTGTTTGCAGACTGTTGTACCAAAAAATATTGTTTGCATTTTGCATCCGATTGCAAAAGGAAGAAAAGAAAAGGAAACAAGAAAGAAAGAAAGCAAGAATCAGATTCAGGTTTCCAAAAGAAAAACAGAAACGAAATAGCCTAGTGAGGTTTTCCTAAGTTTTGCTATCTATTCCTGGTAGATTTGGAAATAACAAATTCCTAAATCCAAAAATCAGTGGGAAAAGAGGGACCAAATTGAAATGTTGCTGTCCAAAAATATTCTTTCATTTAAATCATATTTCGAGCAATAATTTCCAGCTTGGGGTAAACAGTTTTCTAGGCTCCCAAAAATTTCTGTTAAAATGTCTTGCTGCCTAACCAAATTTCCTTATATTCCAGTGGCATTAATCTACTGTTGAATCATTTTTTTATTCAGTTAATTCGAGTCAAAAGTCAGCTAACAACCCAAATCAGCTTTGATTCCTCTTTAGCTAACAATAAAGCTTTTCCTTAGTTCCATTCAGATTTCTTTGTTCCTTAGTTATTAGGTCCGAATTTGTAATCAGTCCATTTGAGTCAAGTTTTTAGCCATAGTTTTGTGTAAATTTCAACATAATCGCATGTCTCTTTGGGTCTTAAATCCTCATCATATTGCTTTCAAATTTGCTGCATGTACGAGGTTCTCAATTGGTAAGTTGATTTGAAACACTTTTAAGAGGTTCTAATTTCTTTAAGGGGATTACTCAAGGACCATTGAGGGAATTGGTGAGATTATTATAGAGATTCATGCACTTGTGTGATACATAAGCATGAGAGTGAAATACGGGAAGGAGTGTGTGAGGCGAATTTTCTCTATTTCCACTAACATTTCTTACAAATATAACTAAGCCATGTCTCATGAGGGGGAAATTCGAGCTGTTGACTCTACATTTCGAATTGAAGCTCTAATTTGAGATTTTCAATAGCGAATAACCATGACAATAAAGTCCCTTCTTGAATGGATGGATAAATTGGAAAAATCTCATGGAAGGTCCAAAGGCAGCTGTGGAGGTAGTAGAAGCCATAGGGGACATCAACCCCATGACTTTAGTGATTCTAACTCCGAGAATGACTTTCGACAAAGATGCTCAAGGAGAAACACTAGACCAATTGGAGATGCTATAAAGGGTATCAAAATGAAAATTCCACCTTTCCATGACAAGTCTGATTCGGATGTGTATCTTGAGTGGGAAAGAAGGATTGAATTGGTGTTTGATTGCAATACATATTCCAAGGAGCAGAAAGTTAAGTTTGCTATCGTTGAATTCACTGATTACGCCATTGTGTGGTGGGACCAACTATCGACTAGTAGGAGAAGATGTGGTAAGCTAATAGTTAGTACATGGGCTAAATTGAAACACATTATGAGGAAGTGGTTTGTGCCTAGTCACTATCATCAAGACTTATTCCAAAAGTTACAAATCTTGACATAATGAGAGCGTAGTGTTGAGGATTATTTCAAAGATATGGAGATATCTATGGTGCAGGCTGACATTAATGAAGATAGGGAAGCAACTACGGCAAGGTTCTTGAATGGAATAAGACCTGAGATAGCTAAGTTTGTTGAGTTGCAAAAATATGTGGAGCTTAGTGACTTGGTGGAGAAAGTTATCAAAATTGAGCGGAGGCTCAAGTGGAAGGGTCAAGGATGGTATTCTCTAAGCTATACTTCCCCTATAACCCGACCTATAACACCAAAGAGTAAAGAAAAGCTCTCGGCCAGTTCTACACCTTCAAGGCCAAGACAAGAACTTCCAGAAGCAAATTTGAAGCTTGCTTCGAAATTTAGCCATGATGCATCTACATTCAATTTCGTGACAATAAATATTTTAATTGCCAAGGACATGGACACATGACTAGTCAGTGCCCTAATTCGCGAGCTATGATCATCTTACCAAGTGGTGAGATTATCAGGGATGATGATGGTGAAGGATCAAGTGAAGAGATCTCTATTAATCAACCCAAGGGTTAGGATTGGTTAAGCTAGGGATTCAGGATATGACAAGAATCCTCAATATGTCCCATCCGAAAACAATGACCGCAGTATATAGCGATAGATTCCGGGATTAAGGGCTACCAAAATCCATCAATCACTGTTGCCAACCCAAATACGAGGAGGAAAAGGTTTTAATAAATCTGTTATTCTTGGTTTTGATGATCACAAAGTAATTTGAAATGTTTATACTAACCAAGAAAGTGAACACTTTGATCAGGTCTGATGGAACAAAGAAAGCATATGTTCGTTTATCTCCTGACTACGTTGCTTTGGATGTGGCAAACAAGATTGGAATAAAATGAATGAATTTAGTCATTGTTTTGTTCCAATCAAAGATACTGTCCTTTAAGTATGACAATTTTGCTATTCTTGGTATTTTGAAATATATCTAACCTTCTTCGATTATAAGTGTCTTTACATATCAAAGAATCAGGTATGAATAGGTCATGAAATGCATTTCAACCAAAAGAAGAAGCAAAAACAGGATACTCACGTCGGACGGCCGAAAGGAATCTGTCGGACGTCCGAAAGGATAAAGAGCATCAAGAAGGAAGCTCTGTCGGACGCTCGTGAGGAAGCATCGGACGTCCGGAAGGATCGGACGCTTGCCATCGGACGCTCATCAACCGCATCGGACGTCCGAAAAATTCCAAGCTGACTTGCCAACTCTCTGCCTACGATCGGACGCTGCGGTGTCGGACGATCAAGACGCATCGGACGTCCGAACGTCAACTTGGATGCCATCGGACGATTGGTTCGGATGATAATTTGATCGTCGGACGTCCGACAGCCCCAACGGCTAGTTGACTCTTCAGCTGCCTTCTATCCGTTGGAAGCATTGATGAAGCCCATTTCTGGTTCCCTTTAAAATCAAACTGGTCTGAACGAAGTAGCAACTTTGGCACACTTTGTTTACAAGATCTAGTGAGATATTTTAGCCAGAAAATAGTCTCCAAAGCAGATTTGTTTTAAAGTGGTGTGAATTTCTGTTGAGCATTTCTTTTGTGGTTGAAAGGATCTTTAGTGTAGCTTTGTTGAGGGTTTTCTGAGTGATTGTAAAACTTCCTAGCTTGACTAAGTGAGGCTTAGGGCAAGGAGGAAGTGCTCCCTCCATTGTACATCTAGTTGATCTTCGTTCATCAAAGAGAAGTTGCTCTTCCTAGTGTTTGGTCTTCAAGTTTGGGTAAAGCTTGGTAGACACTTGGTTTGTTTCTCTATTTTACATTTCTGTTTAATAAAATCTTCATTGCTTATCTAAACTTGCTTCTCTGATCAATATTGCTATTGTCTTCTAATCTACTTGGTTGATCATTACTAAAAAGGAAGGTAAATTTTCATTAAAGAAAAAGTGCATAAACTTGGTTAAGATTTTAATCAAACCAATTCACCCCCCCTCTTGGTTGTCTGTGGGACTTACAATTGGTATCAGAGCTTGGTCTCCTTGAGATTAAGCTCTAACGGCTTGGAGTAAAGATGACAACCAGTCATGCTATGTTTGTTGAGGGGCAATCTGTTACTAGGCCTCCCATGTTCAGTGGCTCTAACTATGTTAGCTGGAAAGAACGGATGATTATCTTTTTACAATCTATTGATATTGAACTATGGTTTATTGTGAGTGAAGGACCGCATGAAGCTAACTTTCTTGATGCAGATACAGGGCTGCTTCGGCCAAAAATGAGAGCTGAAATGAATGCTCAAGACAGGACTAACCTCACATTGAATGCCAAGGCCATGAATGTTCTTTATAGTGCCTTAGATTCAAATGAATCAATTAGAGTGAAAGGCTGTAAATCAGCCAAAGAAATGTGGGATAAGTTAAGAGAAATCCATGAGGGTGGTGACAATGTGAGAGAACAGAGAAAGGCCATCTTGGTCACAAAGTATGAATCTTTTAAGATTGAACCTCTTGAGGATATTGACAAAATGTTTTGCAGGTTCACTGACTTGATCAAAGATCTCGAGGTGTTGGGCAAAGAGTACACCTTGGGAGAGAAGAACAGAAAAATTCTCAATGCATTGGGCAAAGAATGGGAAAATAAAGTGACTGCAATAGAGGAGGCTAAGGATTTAAGTTCTGTGCCTATTGAATCTATCATTAACTCACTAACCTCTTATGAGTTAAAACTGAAATCTAAAGTGCAGGAGGAAGAGGATGCTAGAGCAAAAAGAAATATTGCTCTAAAGACTACTCAAAGTGAAGATGATCCAGCTCACTTGGATGATGAAGATTCGGATGGTGATGATAATGATCTTGCTCTCATCACAAGAGGCTTCAAAAGAATCTTGAATAAAAGAAAGTTCAGAAAGGGAGGACCTAACAATCAATTCCAAAATTATTCATCAAATGCAAGGAACAAAGGAAAACAAGAATTCAACAAGAAGCAAGTGGACAAATGCTATGAATGTGGACAGCCTGGACACTATGCAAACGAATGCCCCATGAAGAAAATGAAAGATGGAAAAGCTGATCGAAAGCCAAGATTCAACAACTTCCAGATTACTTGGAATGAATGCAACTCTGAAGGGGAAGTTGAAGAAGAGGAAGAATCAGCTCAAATGGCCTTCATGGCTATTGGAGATAATGAGGTAACTCTCATACACTCTCAATCTGAAAGTGATGAAGAAGAAGATGATGATCTTGAATCCTTTGTTGAAAAACTGCATAATGCTTTGAAGGAATCTTATGATAAGAACAAACAGCTAAAATAGAAAATTGCTTTTCTCATTCATGAAAATGCATGTCTCCTTCAACAAAATAAACAACTAAAAACTGACAATGAATGTCTTGTAAGAGCCGGATTTGATGTTCAGAATGAGCTTGATAGAAAGACAAATATTTGTAAAATGCTGAACGAAAGACATGGTGATTTAAAAAGGAGAATGGACAACTTGGATGAGACTTTGAAAGCAAGGAAGCAGGAGTTTATCAAAAGGTACATGTCACCTACACATCCTACTATTTTTCAAAGAACATTTGCACACAACAAAAATGCACATGGTTTCACAACATATAGAAAAGGTGGATTAAGATATGTCAAACCAGTACATGTTAAGGACTCTTCCATTATGTGTGATTTTTGTTGTCAAAGAGGGCATTTGAAAAGTGATTGCTATGTGAAAAGAAATCTGAACAAAGGGATGAAATGCATGTGGCTAGTTAGATATAATGCTAACTATTATGGACCCAAAAATTAAAATGGGTACCAAACACTTTCTCTTTTCAGGAAAAATGCTCACACAAGTCCAAATGGTTCATTGATAGCGGTTGTTCACGGCATATGACCGGTGATCCCGCTTTGTTCATAAAGCTGAAATCAAGATCAAGTGGAAAAGTGACATTTGGTGATGATGTGAAAGCTAAAACAATTGGAATAGGTGATGTTGGTAAGGATGGTGAAACTTTTGTTCATAATGTGCTCTTAGTTGATAACTTGAGTTATAATTTGCTTAGTGTCAGTCAATTGTGTGATAAAGACTTGAATGTATTGTTTAGAAAGCATGAATGCATTGTGATTGATTCCAAATACAATGTTGTGTTCAAAGGTAAGAGGTTCAACGACATATATATTGTGATTCTTAATAAAATTGATTCTTCTAGCTTAAAATGTCTTAAAGCTTCAAATGAAGATCCTTGGTTGTGGCATAGAAGACTTTGTCATTTTAACATGGAGTTACTAAAGGAAATTTCGAAAAAGGAGCTAGTTAGAGGCTTGCCAAAAATCAGTTTTGAAAAGGATAAAATATGTGATGCATGTCAATTTGGAAAGCAAACAAAAGTTTCTTTTAAACCAAAGAAGTGTGTATCTACTTCCAAACCTTTAGAACTCTTGCATCTTGACTTATTTGGCCCTACTCAAATCTCTAGCTTGGGTGGTAAGAAGTACTGTTTTGTGATTGTAGATGATTATTCTAGATACACTTGGGTAATATTTCTTGCTCATAAGGATGATGCATTCAAGAATTTCACTTCATTGTTTGCTAAAGTGCAAAATCTGTTTGGATTAAAAATTGTTAGAATTAGAAGTGATAATGGAACAGAATTCAAGTATTGTGGTTTTCCAGAATTTTGTGATCATAATGGCATAACTCATGAGTTTTCTATTGCAAGAACTCCACAGCAAAATGGTGTTGTAGAAAGGAAAAACAGGACTCTCCAAGAGGCTGCTAGAACTATGTTAAATGAATGTAGGTTGCCTAAATATCTTTGGGCTGAAGCGGTAAACACTGCATGTTATGTGATGAATAGAATTCTCTTGAGACCTATCTTAAAGAAAACTCCTTATGAGCTGATTTTTGATAAGAAACCTACAGTTGGTTATTTCAAAGTATTTGGTTGTAAATGTTTTATTTTGAATCTAAAGGAACATCTTGGTAAGTTTGATAAAAAATCTGATGAAGGAATATTTTTGGGGTATTGTGAGAATAAAAGAGGATATAGAGTTTTTAATAGAAGAACTCTTGTGATTGAAGAAGCTATACATATAACATTTGATGAAACCAATGATGATAATTCCAAAAGTCCGTGTGAGGATGATGATGTAGGTGTTCGAGCAGGAATGGAAAAGCTGTCAATTGGAAATGAAGGAAGTTCTAAACCAGCAGCAACTGAAATGGAAAATGAAGTTCATAATGATCAAGAAGAGGAAGATGAAGACAAAAATGATGATCCACTCAAAGATCTTCCCAAGGCTTGGAAATTCAGCCAAAATCATCCAAAAGAGCTTATAATTGGTGATCCATCCGAGAAGGTAAACACTCGTTCCTCATCTAGAACATTGATTGACAATTTTGCTTTAGTGTCTCTTTTTGAACCCAAAAATGTCAATGATGCTTTAAAGGATGAAAACTGGATTTTGGCAATGCAAGAGGAACTTAATCAATTTGAAAGAAATGAAGTTTGGACACTTGTTGATAGACCTCAAAATCAGCCTATCATTGGCACAAAGTGGATTTTTAGAAATAAGTTAGATGATAAAGGTGTTGTTGTAAGAAATAAAGCCAGATTAGTTGCTAAAGGATATGCACAAGAAGAAGGAATTGATTTTGATGAAACATTTGCTCCCGTAGCAAGATTAGAATCTATTAGAATGCTTCTTGCGTTTGCATGCTTTAAAGGCTTCAAATTGTTTCAAATGGATGTTAAAAGTGCTTTTTTAAATGGTTTTATTGATCAAGAAGTATATGTGGATCAACCCCCCGGTTTTGAAAATACAAAATTTCCAAGTCATGTGTTTAAACTATCTAAAGCTTTATATGGTTTAAAACAGGCTCCAAGAGCTTGGTATGAAAGATTAAGTGGGTTCTTGATTGAAAAAGGTTTCAAAAGGGGTGTTGTGGACACCACACTTTTTACTAAGCATGTGTTGAAAGACCTTCTTATTGTGCAAATATATGTTGATGATATCATTTTCGGTGCTACTAATGAGTATCTATGTAAGGAGTTTTCCACCACTATGCAAAATGAATTTGAAATGAGTATGATGGGAGAATTAAATTTCTTCCTTGGACTTCAAATACATCAAGCTCTTGAGGGAATTTTTATAAATCAAGCAAAATATACCAAGGAATTGCTGAAAAGGTTTGGCATGGAGGACTCAAAACAAGTTGGAACTCCAATGTGCACTTCTACAAAGCTTGACAAAGATGAAGAAGGTAATCATGTGGATGAAAAGCATTATAGAGGTATGATCGGAAGCCTACTTTATTTAACCGCAAGTAGACCTGATATTATGTTTGCTGTTTGCTTGTGTGCTAGATTTCAATCTTGTCCAAAAGAATCACATTTGAATGCTGTAAAAAGAATTTTTAGGTATTTGAAAGGTACATTAGACTATGGTCTTTGGTATGCTAGATCTAATGAGTTTGCTCTATATGGTTATTCGGATGCTGATTTTGGAGGTTGTCATGTGGATAGAAAGAGTACGAGTGGAACTTGTCATTTTCTTGGAAATTGTTTAGTCTCTTGGTTTAGCAAGAAACAATGTGCAATCTCTTTGTCTACCACCGAGGCGGAATATATTGCCGCTAGTGCATGTTGTGCTCAACTTCTATGGATGAAGCACACTTTGAATGATTTTGGATTGTTGTATGACTGCATGCCTGTATTCTGTGATAATACTAGTGCTATCAATTTGACCAAAAATCCTATTCATCATTCTAGGACAAAGCACATAGATATAAAGCATCACTTTATTCGTGATCTTGTTCAAAAAGGTGAAATTTGTGTAAATTATGTTTGTTCTAAAGATCAATTTGCTGATATTTTTACGAAAGCTTTGCCATTAGAACAGTTCATTCATCTAAGATCAAAATTAGGAATAATCGAAAAATCATCTTAATTTTCTTTGGGTCTTCGGACGTCCGAAAGAAGATGAACGGACGTCCGATGATGTTCTTCAGTCATTTTCCAGATTGCGCCTGTTCGGACGCAGCTGTCGGACGCACAACTTCGGTCGGCCGTCCGACAGTGCAACGGCTCATTTTTTAAATCAACTTTCTTCCCTATTTGCTTCAGTCTCTTCATATCCTATTTCCTCTCGGACGAAAACTCTCTCTTCCTTCACTCTCAAATTCGTACCATTCTGTAGCTACCATTCCCAAATTGACTCAACCAAAACATTTCCCCATCGTTTGCGTTTCATTTCTCCTGATCATTTCACCAAACTGAGTAACATTTCGCAAATCCCCAAATTTTCCTCACAACCCTACTCTTGCATAACCGCTCTGTCAAATCTCGTTCAAGGTGTTTTTGTCCCAATATTTCTGTGCGATTCATTTCCCTACTGCTGTGTGCATCATTTGCATCCTCCATTCCACACATTTAGAACAATGGTGAATCTAAGGGGAGGAAAAGTTACTGCCGGACGCAAGCATCCACTCAGGGATGAGGATGAGGATCTTCCTACTGTCAAACGGACATCCAAACGCTTCAAAAGGGGAGCTATCAAGGGTCAAATGTCACGGCCTACTCCACAACCCACATCTCAGCCTGAATCTGGACAGGGAACCTCCTCTCAACCACCTCCTAAATCAGTCCCTCCTCCTACATTCTTTGATGATGCTGCGAAAGACAAATACTCTTGGATATCCCAGAAGGGTGTCATCCCTCAAAGAACTGTAAACCCCTCTGAATTTCGCTCCATAGGTTTAGAATCCATTCTGAGTCTATTTGCTTTCCAGAAATGGTCACATCTTATTTCTATGCCAAATGTCTACTATCCTGATATGTTGCATCAATTTTTTGCAAATCTAAGGAAAGGTTCTGACCCAACTGAAATATTTTCCAGGGTTAATGGGGTAGACTTAATCATTGACTCTGAAATTGTGAACTCCATTTTAAATACTACCATTGAACGTTTATGCAAAGATAAGATTGCTAATTTCTTTTCTTATGAAGAGCTTCCTACTGCTGCAAATCATTTTGATGGGACAAAAATGTTAACCTATTTCAAAAGAAGTTTTTCCTCACCTGCTGATGCTAAATTGAATGATCTGGCTCCTGTGAATTTAATTGCTTTTTCTATCATTTCAAACCTGCTTGTGCCTACTGATGGGCACAGAACTGATGCAAACAAAATGGAGTTGTACCTCTTTTATTGTTTTCAAGAAAAAATTCGTATTGATTTTGGTTTTGTCATGTGCAAGTTCTTACTTCGCTATGCCACTGATTCTCGCAGAAAATTATCTTATGGAAAGTTTCTTCAAAAGATTTTTGAGTTTAACAAAGTCCCTATTCTAGGTGTTTGTCCTAAAGAAGCATCTTCTTATGCCTTTACAAAAGGGTATTTTGAAAGGAAAAATCTTGTTTTCAAAGATAATCTGTGGGCTTATAAGGGTGCATCTTCTAGTGAACTTAGGTCTAAGACTGCACATGATCCTTCACCCATTTCACTCACTCCCATTCACCCTAGGAAGTCTGCCACTAAAGCATCTTCCTCTTCCAGTGATGAAGTAATTGAGCTCCTTCGTGAACTCAAACAGCATGTTCTTCTTCTTGAACATGGTCTAATGCTCACTATGTCCTCTGAGCAACAAACTGCCTTCCTAGACAAAAAGAACCTCCTGTTTCCCCCCCTGTTGTTGAGGAAGTTTCCCATGACAAAGAGTCACACCCCACTGATCCAAGTTCATCAATTCCGGATCCTGGTTCTTCAACCCCTGTGACTCCTCATGGCACCTCTATATCAGATAAAGGCAAGGCACCAGTTGAAGAGGCTGCTGAAGATGATGAAGAAACTGAAGAGGAGGATCTTGATCAATATCAGCTCTCTCGGAGGACACCTGGATCCACTTAGTTCATCATTTAGGACATTTGCATGTTGTTTGTCTCTTTTATGTTTTTGTAGTATTCAACAATGAATGTGTAATGTAATGGATATTTTAAGTTTCGTTTTGGATGTCTAAGTACTGTTTTGATGGATGTCTGAATATTTTGATGAATGATTGTCTATTCTGCTTATGTGAATGTAATGAATTTGTGGATTGTCTATTCTGATTGATGGTCTAAGTTTTGATGTGTGAACTTGTCTAAATTTGTGAATTTGTGGATGTGGTGATGTGATTGGTTGCCCGTTTGTGATGACAAAAAGGGGGAGATGATTGATGATTGGTGATGTTGGCATGATTGATGATTGGTGATGTTAGGATATGTTGGATTGATTGTTTAAATTTGGATTGGCTGATATGCTTAATTGTTTAACTCGGATTGGCAGCCTTGTGAGGGGGAGTTTTCCAAATTTTGTGATTCACTAAGACAGGGGGAGTTCTTGTCTATTTTGAAAGGGGGAGTTTTCATTGCAATCATAAAATTTCATTTCAAACCTTTGTTTTGTCATCATCAAAAAGGGGGAGAATGTTATTCTTGGTTTTGATGATCACAAAGTAATTTGAAATGTTTATACTAACCAAGAAAGTGAACACTTTGATCAGGTCTGATGGAACAAAGAAAGCATATGTTCGTTTATCTCCTGACTACGTTGCTTTGGATGTGGCAAACAAGATTGGAATAAAATGAATGAATTTAGTCATTGTTTTGTTCCAATCAAAGATACTGTCCTTTAAGTATGACAATTTTGCTATTCTTGGTATTTTGAAATGTATCTAACCTTCTTCGATTATAAGTGTCTTTACATATCAAAGAATCAGGTATGAATAGGTCATGAAATGCATTTCAACCAAAAGAAGAAGCAAAAACAGGATACTCACGTCGGACGGCCGAAAGGAATCTGTCGGACGTCCGAAAGGATAAAGAGCATCAAGAAGGAAGCTCTGTCGGACGCTCGTGAGGAAGCATCGGACGTCCGGAAGGATCGGACGCTTGCCATCGGACGCTCATCAACCGCATCGGACGTCCGAAAAATTCCAAGCTGACTTGCCAACTCTCTGCCTACGATCGGACGCTGCGGTGTCGGACGATCAAGACGCATCGGACGTCCGAACGTCAACTTGGATGCCATCGGACGATTGGTTCGGACGATAATTTGATCGTCGGACGTCCGACAGCCCCAACGGCTAGTTGACTCTTCAGCTGCCTTCTATCCGTTGGAATCATTGATGAAGCCCATTTCTGGTTCCCTTTAAAATCAAACTGGTCTGAACGAAGTAGCAACTTTGGCACACTTTGTTTACAAGATCTAGTGAGATATTTTAGCCAGAAAATAGTCTCCAAAGCAGATTTGTTTTAAAGTGGTGTGAATTTCTGTTGAGCATTTCTTTTGTGGTTGAAAGGATCTTTAGTGTAGCTTTATTGAGGGTTTTCTGAGTGATTGTAAAACTTCCTAGCTTGACTAAGTGAGGCTTAGGGCAAGGAGGAAGTGCTCCCTCCATTGTACATCTAGTTGATCTTCGTTCATCAAAGAGAAGTTGCTCTTCCTAGTGTTTGGTCTTCAAGTTTGGGTAAAGCTTGGTAGACACTTGGTTTGTTTCTCTATTTTACATTTCTGTTTAATAAAATCTTCATTGCTTATCTAAACTTGCTTCTCTGATCAATATTGCTATTGTCTTCTAATCTACTTGGTTGATCATTACTAAAAAGGAAGGTAAATTTTCATTAAAGAAAAAGTGCATAAACTTGGTTAAGATTTTAATCAAACCAATTCACGCCCCCCTCTTGGTTGTCTGTGGGACTTACAAAATCAATATCCACACACACCCTAGCAACACTAGGACACGTTCTAGTAATAGTAACTGCATCCATACACAATGGAACACCAAGAATGCTCAAAATCTGGAATAAACACTCCTTATTTAAATAATGTAGTGGCAGCTTCGGCAGTTGGAACCACACCGAAACCACAGATGGCTTCTTGTCCACATGAAAGGTAGGAGTCCATTTGAAAACTCTCATTGGATACCCAAACACATACCAAGTTCCCTTAGACCAGATTCTATGGAAATCTGCTTCGTTACCTAACTTTATGATGACATGCCTCTGATCCAACAACCCTATCGAGGCAAGTTTTTTCAAATCAGGTGATTTAAGAAACTTCCGTAAGTCTTCCATCATTGGATGGCCCTTAGAAAATTTTCCAACTAATGCAAATTTATACGGAATTGCAAGGGTATTCAAATATGCCTGTGAAAAAACCATCATTGGTTCACCTTGGTGAGTAGTTTGAGTCGCCTTAACTAGTACAGAAGGCTGAGCCAACGAATTATGGAAAAGCACTTAAAAAGATGTGTGTTGGAAAGTCGGAAAAGAAGGATGAGGATCCCTCAACCTCCGGTTGGAGAGCCGCCAGGCCGGACATGGCAAAACCCTAGCAGCAACCTACTCCCTTCGCACGCACTGCCACCTTCGATGGCCTGTATTGTTAGTTGGTTGGAGATTGAATGATATAAAATTACTACTTTAATGGCCAAATTACCCCTTAATTTGCAGGATCATTTTAATAAATAATTTATAAATTTTATTAAAATAAATAATTTTAAACTTTAGAATTGTAAAGTAAATAAAGGGATTTGATATATAAAAATTTGCATTCACTCAAACTCAGCCCATTCCAGTCCTTAAAAATAGGTTCTAACCTAGTTTTTGAATCTAAATTTTAAATTTCATTAAATAATAGGTTGAGTTTTGACTAAATTAGGGTTAAATTGAATAAAATCCAAACCATTTAAGAGTTGTAAATGAGCCACTTTCAAGCCAATAGAATATTTCTTTGGACCGAGCTTGAACTTATATAGAATTTGATTGAGAAGATAAAGTTAGTAAGGGCAACATAGTCCTTTTATTGTGATGTAAGTAGAGGCAAATTGGTAAAAAAAATTAAATTAATTAATAGGAGTAAATTTGCCAAAAATTTTAAAATAATGAATAGGGGCAAATAAGTCAAAAAATTTTAAAATAACGAATAGGGGCAAATTAGTCAAAAAATTTAATATAATTAGTGGGGCAAATTAGTCCATTTATTATGATGTTATTGTGTGAGACTATGATTATATAATATTCATCATGAATTTGTATCATTTGGAAGGGTAAATTAATCCAAATACTATTATGTTAGTATTAGGGGCAAATTAGTCAAAAATTATAGATTAATTAGTAGGAGAAAATTAGTCCATTTATATTAAATTTTCATGTAAGGGTAAGGTATATAATTATGAGAATAAAAATTTTATATTATTTGTAAGCATAAATTAGACTAAAATTTCATCATTCTATATCTTAGTTATTCCTAGATAACTGATACCATCTCTCCCATGGGATTATTTTATCCCACCAATAGGGGATTAATTCGGTTAGTTGGGATGTGCCGTCCCATATGTTAAAGCAACCAAACATAGGATGACATAGGATGATTAATCCAATCTTGTGTCATCCCATGAACTAAACGGATCCTAAGATTATGCTTAATTTAATATTGGCAAATATAATCTGATTCCATTCAACTATGCCATTGTTCCATGAGGAGAAGGAAAAGTATCTAGTCATTGATTACCTGTATAATAGACTTTTTGGCCTTTCTCATTACAAACAAAATTAATTTTAAACATTTTCAAGTAGGTAAACTGTAGCTCTAGAAATTAGAGATCCTAAGCTCAAATCCCATTCTCTTTTGCTTCTTAAGTCCCGTCCTACTTGTTAGGAAATTAAAAAAAAAAAAACTAGAGCACAATGGAAAGGGCATAAACTTTGATTAAGTTAAATTTTAATGAGTGAATGGCTGAAAAGGTCACTCAACTATTAAATATGGCACCGGTTGATCGCCAAACCTTTTATGTCGCCAAAAAGGTCATTAAACTCAAATAAGTGCACAAGCGGAGTCATTTTGTCAATTTTCACCAGTGAATCATCCAATTACAACATCCTGTGGCAAATTTGGAAGGACATGAATGAAATGGAGTTTGAAGGCAAACAAAAAGAAGGGATTTAGATAATTCAGACAACAAGTAGAGAATGGATGGAGTTTGAAGATGCAGGTCAAGGAGAGGAACTTAGAAGTACAACAGAAACAAGTGAAACAGAAACAAGAGGAAGGGATGCAGGAAACTTTGCAAAGGACCATATCAATCTCCTGATAGCTACAAATAGCTCAAAAGAGGAACACAAACTGGGAATTGGGATCATAGCCAAACTGAATGGAGCCCAAATCAAAGTAGAATGGGCATTGGTGGAAAGAACTTCAAATTAGAAAGTCCAAGATGAGGCCGAAGCTGTAAGATTGGCCTTAATGAAAGCAAAATAAAAGTGTTGGTAAAGGATCCAAATATCATGCAAGAATAGGCATCTTATATCCATGATAAAGGCAAGTGCAAGGGCAGACATACATACATGCACGCTTGTGAAGGACATCAAGAGTTTAGCTAACTTGTTTCAATTGTGCTCATTTTATGTAAGAAAATTCGATAATATGGATCATTGTAATAGTTTTAACCTATATGCACTAGGCATTTTTAGAGATGAGAAGAGAACTTTTGCTACTCCTTAAGTGTCGAGATACACGTTGTAAAGTTCTTTGGGCCGTTGCTCAAATACTGTAAGCTTTTATCAATAAAATCATCTATCATTTCTGGACAAAAAAAGAATCATCCTGCTACAAGGCTACGTTAAGTGAAGGAATATTAGTGAGGGGGCAAAAATGTCCAAAAAAATGACAAACCTGTTTCTTCCTTCCTTCCAAGTCGTGCCCTTAGATCTACAAGTTCATTGATTCCTTCTTTCATTGACAAATTTAGAATATCTTTATTTGTCCTAACACTTTCAAGCACTTTCATTATTGTTGTTATTGAACTCTTTCCTTGCATCAAGATCAGCACCGTCATCGTCATTATCTTCTTCTTTGTCTTCTAGTGTGATGTCAAGCTGTGAAGATACTTATCTTTCTCTCTGAGTTGTCATTTAGGCATGGAGATTATGGGTTCATAACTAGGCTCTTGATGGCATTGTTTGCAATGGGGCTTCTCCCTCTTTGCCTGATTTTTTAATGGATCTGATTTTTTTTTTCTATTTTTGTTCATATAATTTTAACTTGACAGAATGGACCAATCGAGAGATGGGTTTTGCTTCTCTTTTCTACTTAGCTTATGAAATTTTCATAACTGGATTCTAGGGTTTCATTGGGTTGATGTTTTGAAATTTAGATCTAGTTGTCGATGAAGGAGGGGAGAGGAGGGAAGGGGGATCAGGGCAAATGAAGGGAGGGGAAGGGCGGAGAGTGAGTGCATTGGTAAAGAATTGAAGGAGGAAAAAGGAGAGAATGATGTTGTTAGTGCTTTTCTTATTAATTACATTTACCTTCTATAAAATTTGGCCAGAATACAAATTAACACAATGGAGTTTTCTCATATTTCTTGTGTTGTGATAATACCCATCATCATCTTTTTCTCCATCTAACCAATATTTATCGAATTCCCTCTTATATTGTCTTCTCTTGCCACGCTAATGGCTTCGAGATTGTCTTTTATCTTCATATTCTCTTTCATCAGGAACCTTTGGCCTCTGTGTCATCACTCCAACAATTTTATTTTGGTACGGCTTGCGAGGAAGGAAGGAATAGGTTTGCTATATATTTTTGAACATTTTTTCCTAAAACAAATATTCTTTCACTCAACATAGCCTTGTAACCGGATGATTCACCAGTAAAATTTGATAAAATGATTCCGCTGGTGTGTTTATTTGGGTTTAATGACCTTTTTCGCCACAAAAAAAGTTTGGTGATCAACCGATGCCATTTTTAATAGTCGAGTAACCTTTTTAGCCATTCATTCAATTTTAATTTGTCAAACTTAATACACATATGACTGATAGGGCATAATTTTTTTTTTACATTTATATGCATAAGTTGCCAGTTAACTATATTATTTTAATTTTATTTTGAGTGAAAACTACTTAATTTTGCTGTTATATTGCTCTAATAGGGCAAGAGTTCAATTGTAGAGAAATTGGACTAAAAACATGGCGAAAAGAAGCAATGGAACAACAAAACATGAAAAGTAAAAGGTTTGGCAGGGTTGATATGTTTCACCATTTTGGCGATAACTTAAGTTACAAAGATTGGATTGAGATGATTTTTTTTTTCATTTTAAAGTTAAAGAATGCTCTACAATCATTACTATATAAAAAGTACTATGAGTTTTGGTACTTTGGAGTGCGAGTGTAAGCACTGTTGTCATATTACTTTTTGTCATTCCAATTACGCCCTTCTTAATTTGTTATTAAAGTTTTATATAATTTTAAGTGTGGGTGGCTTAGAAGAAAATAACGGTTGATTATTAAGGTTACTATATTGCATCAAACCATATTGATTTAGAAAGAAATATTTCCTTAAAATTATAAACAGTGAAATGATTTGAAAAACATATAATGATTTGAGAAACATTTCTCGAATAAATTATATAAGTTGTACACATCCAATTCAAATGGAGAAGAATTTTCCACGTGGCACCCAATGGAATTTCATAAAAAATATTATGATACCTTTATAACTGAAATAGCAATATTAAACTGAAAAAAAAAAAGAATATCTAAAATAGAACCCTTGAAAACAAGAAAAATGCATTAATAGCAACTCTTGAAAACAAGAAAAATTGAAAAAAAAATTGAAACCATTCATAAAATGACATAAATTAAATAGAAAATGCATTAAAAAGCTGGAAATACAATTGAAATAACATTAAAGACAACATCCAAATCACTAATATTTAGGAAAAGACAAACGTTGTTATTGCCAACAATAGAGTAATGCTTCGTTTGTATTGGTTTGACCAAACCAAGTTCATTCATCAAGTCATGCAGAAGCCATGTTCAATGATAAAATAAGAATTATAAAAAGAGTAAACTTAAAATGAATAGTGATAAAATGAAGAATGATATCAAAAGTGTTTTTAGTGATGCCTAAAATACCCTTATTTTTCTAATGGTTACATATATTTATTGTACTACAATATTAGTAAATAATGGTAATGGTTATGAATTGAAAAGCTTTAAAATTAAGTAAATTCATTTACAATGACAATTGTAATTAGACAAATTTAGTGCATTCCAAAAATTGACAATAATGGTAGTGGTTATAGATTAAAAGCTGGCAATTCAAATATAAAACAATACAATATACTAAAAATTGTTAATTAGCCACAATTCTCATTCCAATTCCATGGCCATCACAAACATTGATATCGAAGGCAAAAATATTGTGCTCATATGACTAAAAAAGACTTTCTTTGCATATGAATAAAAGAAAAGGAAAATGGAAAGAACTCAACTATCTCTATCTATGAAATTTCAATTGTCAGATCGCACAAGCCAAAAAAATTATGCGATGGATTATTTATGCTCCATTATTGACAAAAATAGCAATAAAAAGAACACAAAGAATTAAAATTACATGTATGTTTATTTTTCTAGCTTAATTATATTCTTCATTTATACAAAATTGTAATGATTATGGTTATATGTAATAAAATCATGAATATACAATAATTTTGGTAAAACATGATATTATCAATTTTGATATGATAGAGTTCAAGATATAAAAAAAATTGTTTGGTTCATGGCTTCAAATTTAATTTTTAGGAACATGTTAACTTCATTGGAATGCTTTGTGCCTCTTTCCATTTAATAAAAATTTTTAAAGTAACTGCCTAAAGAAATAAATAATATAAAATATTATATTTTGATGTTGATGATCAAAATTTCACAAAAAAAATTATCTAAAGAATAACATATTTTAGGATATTATAATCGCATGCAAAGCACGTGAACTATCACTAGTTCTTATAAAGACATCAAAGTCCAGTTCTCATGTTTTCATAGCCAAATATTGAAAATGCCGAAGTATAGTTGCATTGTGATGTTCTTCTAACTAGTTCTTAGTATTTTGAGCGTATTTCAGTATCCAGACTCCAAATGACATGATTCTTATGATATTGGAAAGCCAATTCAACGGGTTACAATTTTATGTTTTGAACAAGAGTTGATTCAGCCTCGTTAATAGAGATTTTGGGCATTGAATTGGATCCACACGTGAATCCAAGCGATCTGTCCATGGATCTATTGTAACTTGCACAAGTCTTAATTTCGGTCTTCTCACCAGTATTTTTTCGATCCCAATACTGGGGCCAGAGTTTAGGCCGGTGTTCGTTGGAAAATGTACAAAACTGTCGTTTTTTAGCTCTAATAAGTCCAATCCTACCCTGTTTCAGATGCTCCTTTAAGAAACCATAAATAGGGGCAATCTAGGATATTTTTAGGGGGGAAAAACATTAACCTAGTTTAATTTTAACATCTTTTCATAGTTTATTCTTGAAAGATCAAGATTAAATAGAGGCAAAACAAGGAGCGCGCAAGGAGAAGCAACTGAGACGTTTTCTTACCCCTTTTCTTATCTTTGTAGCAACTCCTCAAATTTGTGATTTTAATTTCTAAATCATGTTCAACTAAATTGTTTCTAGGTTAGGATTTTTATGAAGGAATCTGATTAATTTTTCAAGTTTAATTTCTTGCCTTTTGTTATGATTTTTCTATCTCAATTTGAATTACGTGTTTATGTTTGGCCATCATAGATATGCTCTTAGGGTTTGTATTGAACTAAGAAGGAATATACATCCATGCACTAGATAGATAAATATACTTAGCCAAATTACAAGAGTAGGCTAGGATTTGTATAACGCGCTTATATCATTAAAGTTCTTAAAAGTTTTAATTGAATACTTGCGATCTCAAAAGAGATATAGGATTTAATTAGGCACACTTTAGATGTATCGAGAAATAATCTAAAATACAATTGTGTGATGCATTCATAGTTTATTGAGAAATTAACTAGATAATTGATTCAAATTCTAAATTAAAATCCAAAACTCTAGGCTCGCATCTTTTGTTTTCTCACCACTATTTTATTTGAATTGATTATTTTTTTATTGTTTAGTTAGAAAATACAACTCCTCGAATTTGAATTTTGTTATTTTGTTAGAATAATTAAAGTAGAAACTTAACTCATCCATGTGGATTCAATCCTTGAAATATTTTGGGTGATTTATTACTACAATCGACCTTATGCGCTTGCAGGAATTCGTCGATCAATGACCTTCAACCTCTCAAGTCAAATGTAATGTTGTTTTCTTATCTTTGCAACATTGGCATATTTGGATTGTTTACAATCTCAAGCAATAGAGAGTACACTTTGAATTGACTTCTGTACTTGTAGCTTTCAAAATCATTACATTTTTTTATATAATGATCTTATCAGCATTCTAATAAATAATTATACAAATGTTGCACATGATAATTGATGTTTAAATTACAGTTCCTTAACACTTTCCAGATGCAAAAGTTGTACAAAATAATGAACATTTGGTTTAACACACACACACATGTAGAAAATAGTTTGAATGAGTTTGACTCCAATTACCACCATGGATCAGGGGATGCTCCCAAAATCGAAGGTCAATTATAGAAATTCTTACAAATTACTAACTAATACAGCCTTCAATTGACAATGGCATTCAAATACACGATTTTTTTTGAGAAAATGGTCCATCTTTACTAAGCGAATCAATTTGTGTTGACATTTGGTTTCGTACGTGATACGAACGACGCCAACCTTGTGACGCAACCCATACAGACAGGTTAGAATCTAGAAGGCGATATTCACGTTGATGACTCGAAAAACGCAGCGGAATCACCTAAACCCGTTGATCACGTGGTCAACGAACCTCGGTATTGGTAAAAGACGCCGCAATCTAGCGCGGTCCTAAATTGATAAGTCAATTGAATACCCAAGAAATGATTCTAAGATATTCAAGGTTGCTTCAATGAAGCTTTTGAGAGAACTCTCAAAGTGTTTTTATTAATTATCAAAAATCTATCTAATACAATCGAAACCTTCCTCTTAAATATTAAAACAAATAACTTATGACTAATGGGCCAAGTGACTCACTAAGATGGCCCACATGGCCTAACCAATTGATCCAATGACGAGATGTTAACCAAGGTCCGAACCACAAGCCAATTGAACCTTTTTATTACACACTACTACTAACAATGGACCATGTATCCCCAGCCGATCCATAGTGAGCTAATCCTCATGAAGGGCCACAATTAAGATAACATGTCTTGACTCGTTGAGGCTCTCGATGACCTTTGGCTCTCCACTCGACTCTCGGGCCGCACGAACTAAGGTTTGTAACGCCTCGTTCAATCTCTTCGCGCAAGCTCATGTCATAAGCCCCAATGGCACCTTCACTTGCTCAACTTGGATAACTCTATCGACCTTCTCATCATTCTCCTCCTCTTGCGAAAAATTTGTCCTCAAATCGACCTCGTCATCTGCAAGGTAGGGACTCAGATCAATGACATTAAAGGTAACCGACACATTGTACTCACCAGGAAGATTGAGCTTGTAAGCGTTGTTATTAATGCACGCAACAACTTGGAATGGTCTATCTCCGCGGGGTAGTAATTTATTGCGACGCTACATCGAGAAATGCTCCTTACGTAAATGTAACCAAACCCAGTCGCTTGGTTCAAACACCATGCGACGCCTACCTTTGTTGGCATGCTCGAAGTACTGCTGGGTGCGAGTTTCAATGTTGCCCTCACCTGCTGGTGCAACGCCTGGACAAATTTGGCTTTCTTCTTGCCATCAAGGTTAATACGCTCAGACATTGGCAAAGGCATCAAATTCAAGGGAGTCAAAGGGTTAAAATCGTAAACAATTTCAAAAGAAAAAAACTAGGTAGCACTATGAACTGTATGGTTATAGGCAAACTCGACATGCGGTAAACACTCCTCCCAAGTTTTGAGATTCTTTTTAATGATTGCCCTGAGCAAAGTAGATAAGGTACGATTAACGATCTCAGTTTGACCATCAGTTTATGGATGACTAGATGTAGAAAATAACAACTTAGTGCCCAACTTCCCCCACAAAGTCTTCCAGAAATAAGACAGGAACTTGACATTCCTATCAGACACAATAGTCCTAGGCATCCCATGCAATCGGACAATTTTCCTAAAGAAGAGATCAGCTCTGTGAGTGGCATCATCCGTTTTATGACACGGAATGAAATGAACCATTTTAGAAAATCTATCGACAATGACAAAAATGCTATCATGATCCCTTTTACTCCTAAGCAGACCAAGCACAAAATCCATCGAAATGTCAATCCAAGGTTTCGAAGGAATAGGTAGTGGTGTATACAGATCGAAAGGTTGGAGCTTGGATTTGGTACGGTGATAGGTAATGCAACGCGAAACGACTTGCTCCACGTCCTGCCTCATGCGTGGCCAATAGAAATGTTCCTGTAATGCACTCAAAGTTTTGGTGACACCAAAGTGCCCATCAACCCACCTCCGTGAGCTTCACGAGTTAGCAACTTATGAATAGAACATGATGGAATGCACAATTTATCATTACAGTACAGAAATCTATCATGTATGAAGAACTTACTCTGACTCGACTTAGCACAAGACTTATACATATTAGAGAAATCGGCGTCGGTGTCATATAGGCCTTTAATGAGATCAAATCCAAGGAGTTTAGCATCAATTAGAGCAATCAAGACATACCTCTTGGATAGTGCATCGGCAACGACATTGGTCTTGCCAGTTTTATACTTGATCACATAGGAAAATGTCTCCACATAGTTGACCCACCATACATGCCTCTTACTCAACTTGTGTTGAGACTTGAGATGTTTCAACGCCTCGTGATCTGTGTGGATGACAAACTCCTTTGGCCGAAGGTAGTGTTGCCATGTCTCTAGGATACGAATCAAAGTTTAAAACTCCTTATCGTAGGTGGAGTAGTTCAAGGCAGCACCATTCAACTTCTCGCTAAAGTACGCGATCGACCTCCCCTCATATATCAACACGGCTCCAATCCCTGCACCAGAAGCGTCACACTAAACTTCAAAAATTTTATCAAAACTCAGTAAGGACAATAAAGGTGCATGTGTGAGCTTGTACTTAAAGAGTTGGAACGCCTGCTCCTGAGCTTTCCCCCACTCGAATTTCACATCATTCTTGATAATGGCGGTCAGAGGGGCAGCAATAGTACTGACATCCTTCACGAACCAGCGATAGAAACTCGCAAGGCCGTAGAAACTCCTAACTTCACTCATGGTCTTGGGCACGGGCCACTCGTTGATGGCTTGGATTTTGCTCTCGTCCACACGAATGCCCTGTGCACTAACCTTATAACCAAGGAAAATAAGTTCATTAGTGCAGAAAGTATATTTGTTAAGGTTAACGAATAACCGCTCCCTGCGCAATACATCAAGAACAGTTCGTACATCTGCTACATATTCCTCAGGACTCTTGCTATATATAATAATGTCATCAAAATAAACAAGAACAAATTTGCCTAAGAAAGGTTGAAACACATGATTCATAAGGCGCATAAATGTACTTGGTGTATTAGTCAAACCAAAAGACATAACTAACCACTTATACAGACCATACTTGACTTTGAACGCCGTCTTCCATTCGTCACCTTCCTTTATTCGGATTTGGTGGTAACCACTCTTAAGATCGATCTTGGTGAAAATGACTGCACCATACAATTCGTCAAGCATGTCATTTAAACGAGATATAGGGTGACGATACTTAACTGTGATGGCGTTGACAGCGCGGCAGTCTACACACATCCTTCAAGTGCCATTTTTTTTGGAACGAGGATAATCGAAATTGCACAGGGGTTCATGCTTTCTCGAGTCCAACTCTTCTCCAAGAGCTCATCTACTTGCCATTGGATCTCCTTAGTCTCCTCAGGACCCATCTTGTAGGCCGGTCTATTTGGCGAGGATGCGCCAGGGACGAAATCTATCGGTACTCGATCCCTCTGAGTGGTGGTAGTCCACTTCGGATCTCATCTGGAAAAACGTTCTCAAATTCCTACAACAAAGAAGAGATTTCAGTAGGTAAGTGATTGAGTGCGTCATGAGAGAGTAAAATCACTTCTTTGCAATATATGACATAGACAACTTGTTTGGACAAAAATAATTTGCAAATTTCCCTGTTCTTGGCAAGCAAGCTAGGTCGCTTGTCCATTTGGCCAGATGTTCCGGTGGTGGATGTCTTCTCGGTCGGTGCCTTAATGATTGCCTTAGATTCGGGTGACTTTTTAGCCAACTCTCACTCATGCTCTTGCTGCAATCGCAACTGGTCTTCATGCACCTGCTGAGATGCGTGAGGGACAAGCGTCATCTTCTTGTTGTGATGCAAGAAGAAATATTTGTTGGTAAAACCATCATGGATAGTTTTCTTATCATACTGCCATGACCGTCCCAAAAAGATGTGAGAAGCTTGCATGGGGACGACGTCATAAAGGACTTCGTCCTCGTTTTTTGATCCGGAAAGGTACCACCACTTGCTTGGTGACATTGATATCCCCACTTTCATTGAGGCATTGCAAGTGATATGGACTGGAATGTCTCAATGTTGGTAATGATAGATGATCAACCATGAGAGTACTTGCTATGTTGGTACAACTTCCTGCATCAATGATGAGGCTACACACTCTTCCCTTGACGTGACATCGTGGATAGAAAATGTTGTCAAGTTGGGTCTCATCCACCCTCTTGATTTGAGTTGCAAGAGTTCGGCGGGCTACTAGGGCAACGCCTATTTGCTCGCTAGTGGCCTCAATCTTGACTTCAGAATCTTCACCTTCATCAAGTAATGGCGGCATCTCGGCGAACTTGTCTTCGTCATCAGAGACGACATCTCCACTCGGTAAGACAACCATGATATGCCTATTGGGATACTGGGAAGCAATATGCCCAAATCCTTGATATTTGAAGCATTTGTCGCGGCTTCGCAGCTTGGTGGGGTCAAATGGAGGCTTTGGAGTTGCCTTCTGTGCATGCTTGGGCGGTTCAAACTTAAGAGTGAATTTAGACACCCCTGCACTGGGCCGTTCCCGCTCAAAGGTCGGATTACCCCTACAAAGAGGAGTAGCAGAGAAACTAGGATTGCGGGGGTTACCCCTCCTCTTAAGCCTTCTCTCAATCTTGGATGCCTTGTCAATCAACTTAGGCATATCCACGTAGTTCTGCAATTCCACTAATTCGGCGATTTCAGGCCTCAACCAGTTAAGAAACCTCACCATGGTAGCCTCTCTATCTTCCACAATGTCTGCTCGGAGTATGGTGATCTCCATCTCCTTACAGTAATCCTCCACACTGCGGCTTCCTTGAACTAACGTCCGGAGCCTCTGGTACAGATCACGGTAGTAATGGTTGGGTACGAACCATTTTCTCATGGTGGCTCGTAACTTCTCCCATATACTAATAGGCCGTTCTCTGTTGCGACGCCTGCTAGAGTGCTCTTGCTCCCACCAGACTATGGCGTAGTAGTTGAATTTGAGGGTTGCCAGTTTTACTTTCTGTTCGTCGGTGTAGTCTTGGCACTCGAATACCTTCTCGATACACTGCTCCTATTCTAGGTAAACCTCTGGGTTAGATTCGCCCTGGAATGAGGGGATTTTGATTTTTACGCCCTTTAATCCGTCATCTGTCCTCCTGGTTTCCTGTTTCGGCCGACGGATGAAGTCCTCTTCTTCACTATTAGAAGCAAACTTCTCGCAGTGTGGGGCATCTCACTGCGCAGTGCGGGATTGAACTTGAAAAAGCTCCAATTGATCCATCCTTTGGTGTCGGGACTCCATAGACTCCCTAAACATGCGTTGAAACTCCCCCATCAATACTTGGTTATTCAATTTGGGGTCAAATATGGATGTGTCACCTCCGTCCGACATGCTTTAGTTAACTTGCAAAAAGTTAGTAGAGAAACAACTAGATATTGTCCTTACGCACTCCCTCGCGTGTTTATACTCAGCTCTCATGTTTGTCGCTCAAGGGACACTCTAATAATCTCACCCAATGCTCTCAAAGCCTTTTGATAGCTTACCTTGAAGAAATTAGAACTCCTTCAGGCAAACGATCAACTTACCAATTTTGGTCGCGAGAATGTGACAATTCTCAATAATACCTTCAAGATGATTAGAATGGAGAATGCTCAATAGATGGAATAATAAAATTATTGACTCGGGGGACACAATGAAATGGCCAGACTCGAGTGAAGGAAGGAATGAATAAGACACGGAAAAGTATGAAGGAAAAGACACGATTCAACTGAAAAAAAAATACTCTTTTTTTTTTTACCTTTACTGCAAGCTGTCTTTGCTTGTCTTGTGTGTCCGAATGACCCTTCTAGAGGAAAGCACAGGGGGCGGCTAACTACCTAGAATTTAGGACGAGGTGGCCGAAAATCAGGATGGAAGGAATAGGCCAAGGCAACTCCTAAAAGGTATGAGAGGTAATGGCTAAAATGTAGGAATGGAAATCCCTAAAAAGTAGGGAAAGTGATGGCTAAAATGTAGGGATGGGTCTTGATTGGAACTCACTCTAGTTTTGGTAACCAAACAAGATTAGGAAACCAATCAAAGATGGAAATCTAATCAAGGTATTGGACACCAATCACAATTAGGAATCCCCAATCAAGATCTCGGCCTCTAATCAAGGACTTGGAAGCCAACGCGGAAAGTAACTCAAAGATCACGGCTGTTTTATTAAAACCCCAAAGCACGTGAACTTAATTGGCTAGACACAAATCAAGTTTGACTTTTCTGGTCACAACATTTGGTAGCTCGGGTTTGCTCAAACGACAACAGCTAGATGGACAAACACGATGGCGCAATCAACCCTTCTCAGACTCCCCTCCAACGGGTTACCCAAGATATTCCCAAGAATGAATCAAAGACACCAAGAACACCTTTCGCCACTGCTTGAGAGTACAAGAGATTTTTCACTAGACGAATGAAACAAATCCCCAAGAATCAAGGGGTTCAAGAATTTCAAAAAGTAGTGGACCAAAACTTTTGATTTTGTTTTTGTTTGTTTTTTTTTTGTAGTCTCGGACACACTATGTAGTACTCGAATAACTGGCAATAAAATTTTGAAATTTCCTGTTTTGGTCGAACCAATTTTGATCACTGTTTTCTTTTTTTTTTTTGGACAACGAAGCAAGAAAGTCGACTACTAGGGTTTTGGACTTGGTTCGCCGCAACTAAATTTTGTATGGTCGAAAAGAATCCAAGTCAGATTACCCCCACTTGCCAAATTTATTCAGGACACACTTGGGTTGCTTCAAGAATTCAAGATTGTCAAAATCCAACTCTAGTGTTTCAAGAAATTCAAGATTGGTGCTAGAATCAATCAAGAACTTCAAGATTCACCGAGACTTGTTGCAAAACTCCCCACTAACGACTTACACCCCAAGGACAGCCCACAAGGACTCACGAATCAGCAACAACAATTTCGGACAGCCCTCAATTACTTCCAACACAAGGATGAAACCCTAACGCGGGCAACAAGAGTGTAGGTACGGCAGCCCAAAAACACATGACACAACAAGCAAGACACACGATGAAAAGACTCGACAACCAACCAAACAAAAAAAGGAAAATAAAAATGGGCCGAATACGATTCAAGCGACACAAGTAAGATGAATGACGCAATAATTGAACCACAAATCAGAATTTCGACTCAAGAACAAGAGTAAACAGAATCGGAATTTACTTGGATAGGTTGGAGACACTTGGACAGAATTTTGACACCAAAAACAAGAAAAGAAACGACACCAAAAAGGACACAACAAACGACACAAAAGGAACAAGAGACAAGGGTATACGTGATACCTTCAACTAGCTCTAATACTAGCTGATACGAACGATGCCAACCTTGTGACGTAACCTGTATAAAAAGGCTAGGATTTAGAAGGCGATACTCACGTTGATGACTCGAAGAACGCAATGGAATCACCTAAATCCGTTGATCATGTGGTCAACGAACCTCGGTATTAGTAGAAGACGCCACAATCTAGCGCTGTCCTAGATTGATAAATCAATTGAATACCCAAGAAATGATTCTAAGATATTCAAGGTTGCTTCAATGAAGCTTTTGAGAGAACTCTCAAAGTGTTTTTATTAATTATCAAAAATCTATCTAATACAACCGAAACCTTCCTCTTAAATACTAAAACAAATAACTTATGACTAATGGGCCAACCGACTCACTAAGGTGGCCCACATGGCCTAACCAATTGACCCAATGACTAGATGTTAACCAAGGTCCGAACCACAAGCCAGTTGAACCTTTTTTATTACACACTACTACTAACAATGGACCATGACCCCCAGCCGATCCATAGTGAGCTAATCCTCACGAAGGGTCGCAATTAAGATAACATGTCTTGACTCGTTGAGATCCTCGATGGCCTTTGACTCTCCACTAGACTCTCGGGCCGCACGAACTAAGGTTTGTAACGCCTCATTCAATCTCTTCGTACGAGCTCGTGTCATAGGTCCCAATGGCAACTTCACTTGCTCAACTTGGATAGCTTTATCGACCTCCTCATCAGTACGTAAGTACTAATATTTTTTTCCCAACTTCCGTGGGACCATTAAATTTTCTTCAAAGGGCCAGAAGGCCAAGTAAAAACTAACATAAATTTGCTTCCATCCCAGCTATTGTATTTTGATAATTGTTTATTTTCCATATTTTTTGTGTCTGTTTTTTTTATTGTTTTTGGTGTGAATCAGGGTCTTTAGAGATGAAACTTGCTCTTTAAGCTTCTATTTTTTATGTTAGAGCCAAAATGGATATTTGAGCAATTTAATGTGCAGACTTGGTTTTATTGGTAGGATTTGAAGAGTAGTGATCATGTCAAATCAAGGAGGATTCATACAAATTATGTCGGACGCGATCCAAGGATAATTTGGAGAACATTAGATCAACAAATGGAGTATTTTTGGCCTTAAAACGCGACCTCAAAACATAGGAATCTGTATTTTTATCTCTTTGATGAAGTTGGTGCAGAAAAAGACAAAAAATGTGAAGAATTCTTTAAGGGCACATATTCTTAAGAAAAATGTGCAACTTGCATAGTAAGTTATTCTACTTTCCCATAGCTTTTCCTTCAACTAAGAATTTTGGTTGTAGCTGCTTTAAAAATCCGAGAAAATTGTGAATGAAACTTCATGTCACTTCAAACAGGACTTTTTGACTATCTTAACATATTTATATTGTAAGAATCATAGGAAAAAATAGTGAAGCCTTAGAACAAGAACATAGTCCATCTTTTTCTCTCATTAAGAGAAAAAGTCTTGTAAAGAGGAATTTGGAGAAAATCTTCATTGTACAACTCATTTTAAAAGAAATAAAAGATCTTGGGAGTTTGTCCATCATTTTGGCTAAGCTTTTCTTATCTACCTTTTACTTGTGATTTAATATGAGTTCATGCAATGATTTATAATCTTTATTATTTAATTGCTTATTATGAGCTAAACTTTTAGATCTATGGAGTAAATGAACCTTTTGGTTCCATAATATGAGTTGAATGTGATTTGTTCTTGTTACCTCTTATATTAACTTGTCCATTTATGCATACTTATTATTTGTTGTTATTTGATCACTAATAGCAAGTTTTCAGTTATTGTTACTCAATGAAAATTGGTAATAATGATGGAACAAGATAAGTGGAATTTAAGGAGTAGGTTCACGAGAATAGAAGTACCCCTTAAGTGGATTTTCTTACCATTTCATGAAGCAAAATGACTAGATTTAGATCTTTACCATGAGAATAGAAAAGACTGAGCTAGTTGAAGCTATACATCATGAGAATGAGTTTTTGGTAATGTTGGAAATGAATCCTTAGTTAAACAAGAGGTAAAACTCATTCACTTGTGATAAGTGCTTGTTTTCCATATTTATGTGTGGTTCTTTTGTGTATTTTAGTGTGTTTTCATTCAAGTTCAAGTCGAAGAACTAGGTTTTTAGTTAAGTTTTGCATTTTGGTGGTTAAGTGAGAAAATTTGCATTTCTATGGACTTCAGAGTGCAAATTTCATGTTTTTATAGGTTTTGATAATCCAATCATCAATTGAAGGGAAGGAGAAGATACTTGCAAGATTGTTGATGATTTGAAGTGAAAATCATGTGACATAAAAGGACCAAGGGATGAAATGCAAACAAGAAACAAGAAGAAAAACATTAGTAGCAATGATATATATTGGTACATTGGCTATAACTTGAGTTGCAAAACTTGGATTGAGATGATTCTTATACCATTTTAAAGCTAAGAGGAAGAGATACAGTTCTTTGAAGACAATAAAATCCAACTCTCACGTTTTCATAGAAAATAGGCTAAATTACTGAAGTGCTTTTCTCCTACCATGCTTTCTGGCTAGTTATTAGTATTTTGGCCATAACTCAATCCCCTAATTTCCAAATGACTTGATTCTTGAACTATTGGAAAGCTATCTCAAAGGGTTACAACTTTTCTATTTCACACAAAATCTAATTAAGCTTTGTTCATGGGGAAATTTTCATATACATCTGGACCCGGGTTCCTGGATGGATTGTAGGCAAAGAGTAGAAGACTAATGAAAAACAAAGCCAAATGAGGGATCCGCGGACGGATCCACGGACCTCAAGTCCGCAGATCACCATATGGATCCTCTTTGAAGGCTATTTTTGAGCAATCCCTCAACAGAAATAGGGGAGAAATTCGGCAACAATCCATGTGCAGATTATCGGCCGGATTCAAGTCAAAAAAGCAGCGCAACTTGTGCAACTTGCACAATAATTGAGCCTTCCTTTTCCCTATAAATGGGATTTCTCTTGGACGATTTTTGCAGAGAAAAAGAGGGATAAAAACACCATCAAAATGTAGATTTAAAACTAGAAATCCTTAGTCTTCTTAGTCTAGGTTAGATTAGTGTAGGATTAGTTTAAAGTCAGGGGGTTATTCTTCAATTCTTGTATTAGCTCAACAAGGGAGCAAAAGGAGATGAAGATGGAGAAGTTGAGCTCTAGTGATAAGGGTTTGATCTTTTCTAGCACTTTAACTCTTGTATTTGTTCCTTTATTAGTTTTAATACAAGATTGGATTGTATTTTCATTTGCTTTATGTTTAGCTAAAGTTTCATGCCTCGAGTTGGAAGAACTTGCTATGATTTGTTTGTGAGATTTTCTTGGGAGGTTGATGCTATTGCATTGAGTTAGTTATGTAACACTTTTGTTCTTACAATCATGATTAACTGGCCATTAATTGTGATTATTTGAAGATATTAGATTATCAATGAAAGTTGTAATTCAAGTTGTAATTCAATGTTAGTTCAAGGAAGTGCTAATGTGACGACCCCATCTTCTCCTAGGGCATACCCTAGCAGATAGTGGATCGCCTGCTTGGCTCTTGTCATGGCTCATTAACTAACATTAACTTCAGAGATAATAATACTCATTAATCATCCAAACATCCATTCTTAATACTTCTTAGTAAGACAAAAGTTTTGTCCACTACGAATTACAAAAGTAAATCATCCAAACGTTCATTCTTAAGTACATCACCAACTAGTGTAAAATATAAATCTATCCATTAAGAGATACAAAATACAGGTCTTAACATCAATATATAACATTAGACCTCCCAAAACACTCTAACTCTACGTGATCGTCCTTCAAACTTCAACTTCTGTAAGGAAAACAAAGCTCAAAGGTTGAGCTAGAGCTCAATGAGGTTTTCCGAACAAGTAACATTCAATAAACACTTAAACCAATAAAATTAAGCAAGCAATGAACATTTCACTGTATATTCACTTTCAAAAGGATACTGAGTGTGACAGCCCCACCTTCCCCTAAAGCGAACCAAAGGGTTTGGCAGGCCGCCTGCCCAACTCTCGCTGGGATTCAGTCATATCTCAAGTAAAATCGGAATAAAACTACAAGAACAAGTATAATAACTATCCAAAACTTAAAGAAAAACTTATATACATTTCTATCTCAAAAGGGAGTACAAACTCAAATAAACAAAGGTTCTCAATTCTTCATACATCCAATCCATGCCAAACGCTAGGGCGAGAACCATTACAAAAATTCAAAGAATTAGACTAGGCTAGTCTATACAGAGCTCTCGTCCTTGCTCGCCTTCCCCTGTTAAAAAAAACAGGAATGAGCCAAAAGCTCAGTGAGGTTCCAAACACATAATCAAACAATAAATCCAATGTATTAACCATAGATAACCAATAATTCAAGAAACATTTACAATATAAAGCGATAATCACACATTCATTAAAAGGATACGTGCTCACATGGAGCCATTCGTTGATTCATTCTCCTTTCATTTCTTTATTCCTCCAATCATTTGAAAATGCATTTTGTAAGTAAAAACCCTTCATTTACATTATCACTCATTCATTCATTTCATTTCACCCCCTTCGGGACGTTGGCCGGACTCCACCAGACAACAAGGTAATACTCGAGTATACCAAACATTCACCCAGGGTCACTAAATCGCCCAACCAAGTCTGCTTCTGACTCGAGTCGATCGATAACGAAGGGCAGGGTCCAATTCAGCCGAAAGGCTTACATTCATGCACAAGTAACATTTAAATCATTGAATCATTGAAAATTTCACATTCATTTAGGTCGAGTGCAATAAAATACACACTCGCCTAGAAAACTCGTTTTGGCAATCATAGAACGCATTTTACATATTATCAATCATTCATAACAAGCCATATAATCAAGAAAATATAACAAACAAGAAACACTCACCTATTTACGCAAAATAACGTCCAAAATATCCTTCCGGATAATACCCTCAGTCACCGATGAAACCTAAGATTAAGCAAGAGAAAATATTACAGTTCATCTAGCAAAAACAATTAGGTGAAAACAAAGAAACCCGCCTAATGACGAGTAGAACGTATAAAGATGACTTTAAAGGTGAAAAGAGGGCATTTGGATCTGAGGACGGGAATAACTAAGGGTTTCACAAACCAAACACAAAACTAAACTCAAAAGGGTTGTAGAAAATTCCAACGGAAAACACTTGGATTGAAGACAAAGCAAAATCCAACTAGATAGGCTAAAGAAATATTTTTCTGAATCGTTTATGTGGCTCAAAATCAATATAGATTCAAATAGATATTATATAACAAATGTCTTGATAAAAATCATGTGAAAAGGAGGACAAAATACCGTAATTTCACACTTAAAACCTCACTTGAAAGTAGTTTTCTCGTGGCCGAGAAAACCCTAATTCATACCTCTTTATTTTGGTAAAGAGTAAGTAAACATTTGAAATTTCAAACTGAAGAGGTATCATGTTTTAAAATGGTAAAACGGTCATGATATTCACCAAGCGAAAATATATCAGTTCAAATAGGAATGTAGCTCCTCGAACACCCTTCGAGAGAACCGACGTAATTTTCAATGAAGTATGTCCAACTCGACACAAAATCACATTTCTAAATCCACTCTAACTCACTCAAATTACAAGAAAATAAACAGACAGCATTTCCCTCCCTAAATTCTTCACTTTCACCCTACAATCAAATACCTATTCTCATAGCAATTAACCACAATCACACATACGTTCATAAACAATAAAACACATCCAATTAGGCCACAATACCCTTCAATCAAAGCCAATTAGAAGCTTAAGAACCAACTATAAGAAAGCCCCAAATTAAACCCTAAAACCGGAATTTCTGCACAAATCAGAAATTTTCCGCAAACAATCGCAATTAACGCACAAAAGCTCCATTTAACACAATTTAGAGCTATCAATCCAAGGCCAACCATAGCCATCATGTGAAAACAGAAAAATTCCCCAAAATCAGAAAATTACCATACTACTACTGTAACCCAAGAAATCTTTCACAAAACTACACATTTAACCACTATAAACCACTACTATACAATTATTAGAAGTAAAAGAGGGGTTCTTGACAAGTTACCTTAGAAACACTAGAAAGATGATAGCTTAGTACTTCCCCCTCCAAAATCACTCCACTAACACCTTTAATCCTTCTTAGCTAGCACTTGTACGGAGTAGTTTGTAATTCCACCAGTTAAAACTCAAGATTTGAGCAAAAATTGAAGCTAGAAAATGAAGAGCTTTCTTGGTTTCTCTCAAGACAGCCAGCCAAGTAAGGAGCAAAAATGAAGCTATTTTGGTCAAAAAGCAAGATAAGAATGAAAGACATAGCCGGTCAAAGCTGGTGGCTGCCTGTGACACGTCATAATCCGACCGGAATCTAGCCGGATTCAGGGCAGAACGAAAACCCTTTTTTTTTTTTTCAAAATACACCAGCAATCCGGCCAAGAACTGGCCGGATTTGGTCCTCACCTTTTCCACCAAAAGTTTTTCTTCTTTTCCTAGTTCAAATGCTGCGCTCATCCGTACTTCCAACACATAGACATATATACATATCTCACACCATTTACACTTGATACACACTATCACACATTCACATATATGCAATGAAAACCCTCCTTAGAAATCGATAGCATTTTTTTTCATTTTAAAAAGGAAAATGAGAATAAACAAAATGCTGAGAAAATGTGAAAATTTTAGGGTTCTCACACTGAGCTCATTAGGAGCCACTTATATAACACTGTATATAATTCGCAATACAATAACTCATTCAATATAAAAGGTTACAAACTTCTTCAGGGAGTCATTTCAATATCATTACACATTCCGCCAAAATCACCCCCTTATGTCCTCCAAAACAATAAACAATCCCCTACATTCATTAATCAGTTCAATAATCTCCAAATCACCCCCTTATATCCTCCAAAACAATAAACAATCCCCCTACATATATTAATCAGTTCAATACTCAAGTATACCGAAACATTTACCCAAAGTTCCATCCTATCCAACCAAGCCCTTTGCTGGCTCGAATAGTTCGTTGAACAGAGGTTTTTGGGTCCCAGTTCAGCCGGTGTGGTAAAGTACACATACGGCTTACATTCATGCACACTTATAGTAACATTTGGTCAATTATCAACCTTCAAACTCAACTAAGCCGAGTACGATAAAGTACACTCCCGACTTAGAAGGCGAGGGACAATTGAGATACACTTTACAATGAATCACTAGCAATATTCCATAATAAACACATTTATCACATAATTTCACTTAAGTGAAACATCAACAGTTTAGACACACAAATCCGGAAACACTCACTCCAGTCAAAAGTTACACTTTGATCTCAGGATTGCTCTTGCACACCACCACTATCTCCTGAGACAAGTTTATAACTCTGAAGTGAATATACAATTTGTATATGGTCACTTATTATTTGTTACCTTATGATTTAAACTACTAAAGTCAAGTTTTGGCTTATAAAACAAGATATAACAAATCAAGCAACCTATCTCACATTTCACTTCAAGACTTATCAATTTAATCAACTCAAACCAGGGAAATATTCATGTATACTAAGTTTAAAGGCTTGTGAGATGTTAAGTCTAAGATTAAACCATTTTCTATCCAATACTCAAGGATTAAGGGAAGTAGACTTTTCATTCCTTCCATTTCAGATTAAACTAGATTCTAGTTTGTATATTCTTCCAATTTGTTCCACTACACTAGCCCCTCAAGTTTTAAGTTCTTTAAATTGTTCATGAAGACAAGGTCAAGATGTTATAAGCTTTTTTATGTATATAATTACAACAAGTTATCTTAGAATTTCCAAAAACATCATGGAAGACTCAACTTTTCACTGTTTCGGCCAGCAAGCAAAATTTCCAGCAATATCACTTCAAAATTTTCAACAAATTTCCACCTTTTAATTGCTTAAACACTAAACACTTAGCTTATTTTCTGTCCAACCTAAACCAGAGCACATAACACACAATTCCAGAAAATAATCTCATTAAGGGCCTTAACTAATTCTGCCATCAACTAATTACAATTTCCAGCAGGTTTCTTTGACATTTCCAGCCAAGATTACCAATGTTTTTTTACAAGTTTTGTAGATAAATATCCTATAAGACCAGAGATGAACATATTCCATACATCCCTAGTGAAATTCCTCCCAAAAGTTTCAAATAACCAGCTGCAACTCCAGCTTCCTACTCTCGACCCCCAAAAGATTTTCTAGCAAGTGTCCAGCCTTTAATTAATTTCCTCAGCAAGGTTCACTTTTTTTAACTAAAGTCTAACATTCATGTCCATATATGTGAACTAGAGGGTGTATATCAGTCATGCACATAAGAAACAATCAGAAAATATCAGCTTAGCTCATCAATATCGCATAACAGCTTCCATTGAGCATTTCCAGCACTTGGTCAGTATTTTAATCTAGATTTCTTCAGCCAAACCTCTTATAAACTTAAGGTAAATGTATAACATACGTTTCCTATCATTGGTTTCCACAAATTTCAGTCCTAACATGAGATAACAAGCTGCAACTCAACAGCAAGCTCTCGGTTCTTGCAAATTTCAGTCCAGCAACTATTCAATCCAAAAATCAGAATTTTTTCTCGGTCAAAACTCATTTTTCCTTGCTAAAATTTTACATGCAGCTTAAATATTCGATTATACTAGATAAGTAAGAGATTGTTGCAGAATTTTACCTCCTTTTTCCCTTTAGAATCTGTAATTGCAGACTGCTCTAACTTTTCTGCTTCGGTTCTCCCAAAACTGCACCCGACTCTCCTTCTCTCTTCTATCTACTTCACTGTCATTCGGTTGAGGCTGGTGGGTGAAGTATACCACCAAGATTTCTCTCCCTCTCTCTCACTTTTGGCTCACGGTTTCTGCTATCAAAATGAATCAGCCAAGTTTCTCTCTCTGTTTTGATTTGGTTTAATACGGTTTGTTAGATATGAGGTTGCAGGCTGGAGAGATGTAGCTAGCAATTGCCTAACTCTCTCCCTCACTCTCTCTCGGTTGCAAGCTGAAACAAAGAGGAACCAGAAAATATTCTTCCTCTCTCTCGGTTTTACCTCGGTGTGGATTGGAAAGAAAAGAGTTGAAGCTTTGCTTCTCCTCTCGGCCACCGCCCAAATATATTGGCAGATAGTTTCTCCTGGTTTTCTCTCGGTTGCCGCTTGGACTTGGCAAATTGTTGGCCGCTGCTTTCTCCTTAGTTTTCTCTCTTTGGTCACCGCCTAACTTAGCAAATAATTGGCAGCTAATTTCTCCTCTTATACTCATTTATCTCGCTGTTTGGAAGACTTAAGAATCAGAAGAAGATTATACCACTCGGTGGTCAATGTTTCCAATCGGTGCTACACAATTCTAAGCTACTCCACTCAGGCCAAACTCCAAATGTTTCCTTCCCTCGGTTCCTGCTTTAAAAATTTTGTTAGCTTATTTTTGCAGGCTGCATGGTAGTTCAACCGAAGCTCAAGGTTGATTTGGTCTTTTAACTTTAGCTCATTTGCTTGCTAAGGGTTTGTAGTTCTATTATCTCAAGCATTGACTTCAAATTTCATTTGTTCTAATTTGTATACCCTTGAAAATTCTCTTACATTTAGCTAGAAGATTTTCACACATTTGGTTTTTAAGTAAATTAACTAGACATGTTACTTATTGAACTATATAGTATGTGTTACGTGTCTAGTAATATTTACAAATGACATAAATTACGATATGCATGCCATATATTTATTTAATTCATAAAATTTTTCTACACTATTCTAGGATATTTTCTAAATTTTCAATTTTATAGGAATTCAATTAGGCATTTAATTTAACCATTTATTCGTTATATGTAATATTTCTAATATCAAAGTAAATAAAATAAAATAAATGCAAAGCATACATATAATTTTCTCGAGTTCTCACAGCTAAACTTAGGGAGCACACTCACAAGAATAGAGGTGTACCTTTGTGGCTTGTTTTATATTAATTTCATAGAAATTCATGAACTTGTAGCTAATTTCATAACCACGAGAGTAGGTATGGGTTGGTTATAAGTATAGTTAATTCACTATGAGAGTAAGTTTCACGAGCATAACGAAATTAAACTATAACTAACCAAGGTACTAGTGTTCAATTACCCAAGTAATCTTGTTAGCAAGGAGTGGTTAAGAATTCCATTCCCTAAGAGCTTTCTATTGTAGTTTTCACTTCATTTTCTCGTATATTTGTAGCTTAGAGTTACTTGACTTCCATTTATGAGTGTCTAGATAATAAAGGAGTTCAAATAGTGTCGGTAATTGATCACTCTTCTCTGTAGGATCGACCTTTAATATCCTATAATCAAACATGACTTGTACACTTGTAGTTGTGTGTGGGGTATTTAGGAAGTTACAAATTTAAAACTTGAGACAAAGATTATTTTTATATACACACCCCACACCTATCAACTTGTATTATTGGATCATAAGTGGATTCTACACTTTAGAACTTACATCTTTACTGAATTTTCCCCAAATATTTCTCTTTATAAGTTGGTTAGTTTTTTTTTTCAAAAATAATATTTTATTGAGAATGGGCCTGGACCCCAAACAAGAGATACAACTTGAAATAGCAATAAACGGGAAGCACTACTCCCTTACGCAATGTTTTCAGAACCGGACCGGACCGGCCGGTTCGACCGGTTGGACCGCGAACCGGCCATGTCACCGGTCCGGTCTAATGCTAAAGCCGGAAGTTCATGGAGAACCGTTGAAACCCGGATGAACCGGACGAACCGTGCGAACCGTTAAGAACCGTGAACCGGCGGTTTTTTAAATTCTTCAACAAAATATCAAGAATGGTGTAGCTAAGATTCGAACCTGGGTCTCCAAGTTTAAATATGACAATCTTACCGCTAGACTGTACTTAAGTTTGTTGAGAATTCTACTTGACTAAAAAATATATTAAAACATCAAGTTCTTCTCTTATTTTTTTTTTCAATTTTTTCTTCTTAACCATTTTTAACCCAAATATTCATAACAAGATTTTCTCAAGTCTTCACCATTATTATCAGGTTATTATCTTTAACAGATTGTAAACAAGTTGAAAATTTCAACTTTTCTTGTTTTCCAACATTTTAGTAAGTTTAATTTTTTTCTTTTCAAGGTTTTTTTCTATATTATTATCTTTAGTTGATTTTTTGCATTTTCTTCTTTTTCCCCTCAATTTTCATATGTTTCCCTCATTTTTGTTTTATTTTTATTCGATTAATTAAGGATGAAATTTTTGCAAAAGTAGTACACATCCGTGTAGGAATTGGGTAGGAATTACAAATAATAACATTGGGTTGGTCAAAAATATGGTAGTTGGCACATAATCGAAGCTATTGATAATTGAATTTAAAATAATTAATGGTATAGGATCATTGAATTTAATATAACATGTTAATTAATAATGTCTAGTAGCAATTAATTTTTTATGTGTTTAACTGTATATTTGTTTTTCAAAAATTTTTAGTTTTTTTTAGTTTGAGCAATTAGATTTATATTTTTATAATAAAATTTTAACCTTTTCAGCTTAAGTTGATGAAATTGTGAAGGTGGTGTGGTTGCTTATCATGCCACTGATAAAAGTTTGCTATTCAAATAGTTTGTCTTAACTTGAACTCTTTTATGGATTTTTTTAAGGGTTGTAAAAGAATTTCAATATTTAATTTATTTATTTTTTGTGTTTTTATTTGTGATAATTGGTGCACATTTGGATTGTATCTATTTATGTTTATAATGAATTTATGAAAACTTGTGGTGAATTATGATATTTTAATTATATTTATCATTCCATGTTTTGTGTATAACTTTTAGAAAATTTATTATTATCATAACTTAAATTAAGTTATGTTGGTAAAGTTCAAGTGTAGAATGAAACCTGCTTAGTACTTAACACTAAAAAAAAAAAAAAAAAAAAAAACAGTGAACCTTTGAACCGGCCGGTTGGACCGGTCGGACCGGTCGAACCGCGAACCGGCCATCTCTCCGGTTCACTGACCGGTCCGAGTTTAAAAACATTGCCCTTACGTAGCGAAGGCGCTAAACCATTCTAATATAAGGCATTTGTATCCTATCAAGGTTTGCTAACCTGTGATATCCCTAGGAATTTGAGTCGCAGAAAACTAGTGGTTTGGAAAAAAGTAGTAAGAGGTTTGGTTGCTTTTTCTTGATCTTTATTTGATATTAGTCTAAATGTAAGTTAAGGCCCTAGTACTTGTATCTTAAGTTCTCGTGAGGATTGACTTGAATATACCCTAACTACGAAGTTGGTCTGTATACTTGCACTACAACGAGTGTATTTTAAAATTAAACCCGTCATATGCCACGTATGATTTCCTTTATGATGATTGATGAGATAGACACTGTCATTCGTCTGGTGTACTAGCATGCGATATGAATAACTGTAGCTGTGTTTACTTGTGGCAATCTAGATTATTTTGAAAAGTGAATAAAGAAAATATCCAAAAAAAAATACTTTTCGGTGTTTATGCAGTATAAATCAAAATCAATTTTTTGTTAAGAAATTATGATATGATGTGAAAAAGTGGTGATAATTCAAGTGTAAACGAAAAAAAGAATAATCCAGGAATACGCATATTTCCATTCATGTATACACATTTAAGATGCAAATAGTGTTACATAATAGTTGAAAGACTTTATAAGACCAATCACCAATGTTAGTGTTACATAATAGTTGAAAGACTTTATAAGACCAATCACCAATGTTATAACAAGATGTGAATGATAGGAAATCACTATTTTAAAAAAGGGTAAGTAATTTTATATACCTAGTCATTAAGTTTTAAGTACATCGTGATTTTTTTACATATGCAGGAAGGGTCCTATTTTTTAAAGTCCTATTTTTTTTTAAATTATGGGTTAATTTAAACAACTAATAAAAGCAAAAGCTACACAACATCATCTAAGAAGAGCCAATAATAGCAGTAACAATGTATTGCAATAAAAGAAAAACAAGATATGATGCACTAATGTACATTTTGAAACTTAAAGTCATGGTTTATATCTTCTTATATGACAATTACTAGTTGTGATCCCCGAGCGATGCGCGGGCGTCGAGGGATTTTTTTTTTATGTTATTGCATTGAGGAACTGAGTGATAAGTGTATTCTGCAAAAGGTCACTGCATTGCATTTGTTATATAGACATTCACACGTATTTACAGATATTTACAACTAAAGCTTCTTAGAGCTTTTTATAGTTTCAAAAGTATTTTTTAAGCTTATTTTGTCAAGGTGTCGGTGCGCTGTTTTTTGATGGGGCTCTCTGTCAGTTTGAGTGCGGTGAGGAGATTGCTGTCTACATTTGCTGAAGATTCAGGTGTGTGTGCAACTTCAGTTGTCTCTGGCTGTGGTGGAGAGTCGATGAGCATTTTTGTTGTATTTTTTTCTCCACTAATTGCGCTGGAGCTGCTTTTTGAAGTATCGGTGATGTTAGGAAGTTTGTGTACTATGATAGCCGAGTATTTCATGTTGGTTCCTGAGACATAGTTTGAAGCAGTCTTCTTGATGAAGCAGACGATTATGTTGTTGCTGACACTGTCTTCTATTGCTTGATAGTTGAGTTTGTTCTACAATGTAAAGAGAATCATAAGTTTTTATTAGTAAGGTATATGTAGGTGTTTGTGTAATAATAGGAGGTTAGAACGTATTTAGTTTATATATGTTCACCTGTTGCTCCTGTTGTTGAATTTCTTGTATTGTAAAAGGAAGCAACTGAGAAGCATCATTTCCATAGAGATCCAGGGTCATATTTCCAGTGTAATCCTCTAGTTGCACAGTCAATCGACATCTATTTTCAAGTGAAGATTGTTGTGATGTAATTTTTTTAGTAGATAACAACTTGTAAATATTTTGTTAAAGTGGAGGTTTCGATCATACCTTGGGCTGACTTGGATGCGTGTGTTGCAAGATGCACAGACAATTGGCCACTGTGGAATAGAACGCACAGATTTGAAGCATCGGGGGCATGCATTGTACCAGAATTTTTGACTTCAGTCAAGCAGTTTAGGAGTTCCTTGTATCCAATAAGCCTTTTGCTGTCACATATATGTATGGTTATTCATTTTTTTTTATTGTGATATATAGTGATTGACCTGTGTGTTTTGTGGAAAGGAGTTGTGTAAGTGAAATTTACTAAGGGAAATTGAAGGTAGTCTCTTATTGTGGTTATTTCCTCTGCATCTGGTAATGGTAGCAATCTTGATCGATCGTTGTATGCTTTGTCAGCCATTAGATGTCGGATTTGATACTCATTTTTTGTTGTCCTGCATAGTATGTTTTTGTCAAGATAAAAGATATTAATGCAAATGTAATTAAGTAGTGAATGATTGGAAAAGTTTTAAAATATGAGGGTATTATTTACCATGTTTTGATCTCAGAAGCTTGCTGGATTGGTGGATTTATCAGAGTGCTAGAGCCAAATTTCGTAGATAGATTCATAGCTACGGTGAAGATATCTGGATCTATAAGTACAATTTAATTTGTATATGGTAATGTAATTAGAATGTAGTAGGCACTTACTATGATAAGAAGTCACTTTGAGTCGTAGAGCAGCAATGAAAGGCATATTCTGCACCATGTTGGTTAAAGTTTGGCCTTCATCAATTTCATGATCTCCCCAGAGCGTCAAGATTGCAGGCATTAAGCTGTTTATTTATTTGACAGAATTAAGGAATATGCTAAAATAAGTCTGATATGAGATCTGATAGATGTGATTGTTACCTTTGATCGATAAGTATGATTTCTCTCTTTGGTGTTGTTCCTTTGTAGGTACGAAGATGAACTTCACTGACAACACCTAGGACATCTAATTGGAGAAGAGTTATACATATTTAGATTGTTACAACAAATTTGATATAGAATTATATTTTTTTGTTGAAGTGGTGTACCTATTTCGCTGTTATCATCTATATGTTGGTGGAATTTCTTGAAAGGAGTGAAGTTGATTGTGAGAGGAAGCTGCGGAGGGTTTGGTTCTTGGATAGCCTCAACAACAATAGAGTTATCGATTATCCAGTTACACTGGTTCTCATGAGTTTGGTATTCTAACTGTGTTCGCTCCACTCGTGCATTTGATATCATGTACCTTTTGTAAAGATGGAAATGATCTTTGAAGAACTCTATGTCAGATTTGCAGATGATAGCATCGACTTTGTTTCCCTGAGAAGAAGTTTGTTTTCCATGGTCAAAAAAAAGTAATTATAATTAGTTGTTTGTTATGTAGATATATATAAAAGAGAAGCTAATCATACCTCATCGTCAACCAGAACTAATTTTTTGTATTTGTTTCCAGCCTTTGATATTTGGACTTTTTGTTTGTCAAACACTTGAACTATAGCTGTCCAGTGTTGTATATTGGGTACAATTTTATTGAGCTTGCTGATATTCCTTTCCATGAGTGAAAAACAAACTTCCTGAATAATGCCTGTCAGTTAACAGATGCTGCAAAGGAATGATGTAAAGAGTTAAAGCTATAAATTAGTATGAAACAGGATATTCATCATATGGAGCTATGTTCAGTTTTTATTAAACCAACAGGAGTAATGTATGAATGATAATAGATCTAGTTATTTGCTATGTCTAAAACATCTCTGTATACTATATTTTGTGTGATATTGTATGATTCAGTACTGAAATTAGGGGGTCTAATTAGTATTTTAATAGATGTACTATTTTTAGCTCTAGACATTGCTACATAAAATTGTCCATGAGAAAATACCGGTTCACGTAAGTATAATCCAACATAATCCAAAGTTTGACCTTGAGCTTTATTAATAGTCATTGCGAAACACAAACGAACAGGAAACTGAATTCTTTCAAAAGAAACAGGGCAATCAGCATCATTATCTATTCGAAAACAGATTCTATGAAGAAACACCTCTTTACCAGTAAATTCACCACAACTAATAGTAGCATGTATAATATTTTGTGTTAAAGATTTACATATAAGCCTGGTGCCATTGCAGAGACCTTCCGGAGGATCAATATTTCTTAGTAGAATTATTGGTGTATTTGGTTTCAGGATAATTTTATGAGGTGGGAAACCATTTGGAGTTAAACTATTAAGGAAATCTTCTAAGACTGCTTGTTCTGATTCTATAATGGATTTATCTCGACTTATATATTCATGTGCTTGTCCAGGAAAGTTCTGTATAAGGATGTTATTTAGGTCATCAACAAATTCATTTTTAGTTGTAAGTATTGCTCGATTTATCAAAGAAAAGTTTTCATTAGTAAAAGCTGTAAGATCTGGAAAAACAGAATTTATGAGTATATTGATGGACTCATCTTCATTAGTATAGGGTATGAGAAGGTGGTCTGGCACGTGAATGTTGGTATCATCGATCAGTGGCTCCGTTCCATTTCCAATTTGAAGGAGATAAGCAGTAAACTGTGGATCAGCTATAGCTCTCATATTTTGGCTGAGATGAAGCTTCGTGAGTTGTGGCCAGATATAGGAACTAATGATACTTGCTTCAATAAAATCTGTTTTGATTCCTTTTGTGACTATGGGTAAGACCTGTCTGAAATCGCCGCCGAATACAATAACTTTTCCTCCAAATAATTCTGTGGAGTCCATGAGATCTCTTAGAAGTTTATCAACTCCTTCGATTCCATGTCGATGAGTCATTGGTGCTTCATCCCAAAGAATTAATTTTGCCTGACGAATTAAATTTGCTGAAGCACTTTGTTTGCTAACTTTACACATGTTAGCTGGATTCATATCTATAGGGATTTTGAAGCACGAGTGAGCTGTTCGTCCTCCGGGTAAAATAGATGTTGCAACTCCACATGATGCAGTTGCAAGAGCTATATAACCCTTTGATCTTATTTCAGCTAGCAAAGCTTTGTATAGAAATGTTTTTCCTGTGCCTCCAGGGCCATCAATAAAAAAGCATCCCTTTTGTTTGACAAAGATAGCATCCATTATGTGGTGAAAAGCAGTTTTTTGTTCTGCATTGAGCTGTGCAATGGCTAATAAATCTGCTTCCGATACCTGAATATTGAGTTCACTTAAGGTGTCTCTTGTATTTGTGTATCTATCTCGGAATCTCAATGTTGTAGAGACTAAGGAAAAGCTGTTTATGTCTTTTCCCATTGAATCCAAAAAGTTGCTGATTTGGTGTAGTACCTCAAGTCGAATCTGTTCAGGAGGTAAAGTAGATGTCCTATTGTAGTCTTCAGACATTGCCTGTTCAAATTTGTTCCATAAAGCTGGAGGATTTATCGGTGGGAAATAAACCAATAAAGTTGCAAATAATCTCCTTAGCCTGTATGGCATATGATATGCAGCAGCTTCTTCCATACATCATTCTTGTGAATCGTTTGATTCAAAATAACCTCTCAGGATAGCTGCTTGTCAATACGTACCAACATGAACTCCATTTACTATCTTCAAGTCATCAAAAGATGTTGGTGCTTTGACATGAGTAAGCAATAGTCTAAGAAAGTAGCGTTCACCCTCTGTTGGGCTGGCACTAACTATCCTACCAAAACTGTCTTTTTGTTGTCTTACTGCCCAATATTTTTTTCCAGGATACCATACAAAATGCTCTGGAAACTCTTTGTATGTGCATTTTAGTTGCTTAGCTAATGGATCAGTAGTGTTCATGCGAAAAAATTCTGATAGCATTGTTCTTTTCCTGAAAGAATTTTGTAAAAGATCTCATAAATCTTCTTTTTCATTAAAAGTCATGCACTGAAAATTCTCAAGGTGTAGCTGAAGATGAATAACTGCAGGATGCATTTCAGATAACGAAAATCTATAAATACGCCATATAGCTTCAACTGGGCATACCCATCTAGCTGATTGATATTCTGTAATTTCATCAATCTGAGTTGGTTGGGTATTAGCTATTGGTTCATTATCATTGTTAACCTGAAAATGTATCTTATCATGTCCTTTGTAGATATATTTATAGATATATGTAACAGCTTTAATAGTAGAACATATCTCAACATTGATATGACAATTAAATTTCGCAAGTAAATAGGGGTTGTATGGAACTACCCACCTGTTATCGAGTTCTTGCCCACGGCCAATGATTTTCTTGCCATCATTTCTTCGCCTATAAGTTGGATAGGTGTTGTTTCCATGAGTTGTTCTGCTAGCCCATTTCTTGGGATAATTATTTCTGCACCTTCTCATAAATGAGCCTTGCATACACACGTTCTTTGGATTTTTTGATCCACATGGGCCATGCATCATGTGCTTTCGAACCATATTAAATAGATGTTTATTTGCTTGTTCATCTAGTATTTCAGCAGACACAATTCGATCATAGGATTCTGTCGAATATAATTTTGATCTCGGCTGCAGAATAATAAGCATATGAATATGTGGTAGTCCACGTTTCTGGAATTCCACAACATAAGTATATGCCGCTACATCTCCAAATATATGCTTTTTGAATAAATCTTCCTTTAAAATGTTGACCTTTGCATGAAACACTCTTGATAGGTGATCTGGTCGGTTGTGAGCTTCATCTGTACGTAACATGGCTTCTTTTATCTCTGGCCAAGCAGGGTTACAAGTCATTGTAATAAATAAATCAGGTTGGCCAGATTTTTGTACAAGAGCCATTGCATCTACGTATCATCTCTTCATATCTCTTGGACCGCCAATAAACGAAGCTGGAAGGGTAACTTTTTGGCCAACCTGTGCTCCGCGAGATTGTCCTTGAACAACACTATCCATGAGTCCTTGTAATTGTTCTCTATGTATTAATTGCTGTCTGCTTCTATAGAAATCTAACCGCTGAGTCTCAATCTTTACATACATCTCAACTACAAATTGTTGAAATAGTCTTCCAGTGTTGAGAATGTTAGGCGTGCACTGGTATCTGATTTGCATTTTGTAAGCATAGTATTCTCTCATTGATACATATTCCTTTGAGTTCTCGCATCCTTGAATAGCTGTACATAAAACAACCACTAAGAAAAGTGATGTAAATATGGAATTATTATTGTTTCTGTTTCTATCTATATATATATATAAGAAATGCATATAGGTAGTCTGACCTTCCTCTTCCTTGTCAATCATTTCTTGAGCAGAATGGAAATTAGACAATGTTGCTGAAGTCTGTTGTTTTTTTGTTGCTCTCTTTGTTTTTTTTTTGGATTGACTTTCTCTGATCTTTTAATTCCTGGATGCCAACCAGTTTCTTCTAGTGGGAACAAGAGCGGGTACTGCAGAGGATCATAGCATCCATAATAATATTGAATTCGATGAGTATGACCCTCTTTGGTATATATTTGTATATGCCTAGAATAGATGTTTGCTGAATTTTCCCCTTCAACCCAAAGAGCTGCAATTTGGGAAGCTGTTGGCTGGTTAAATACACGTTGATCATTATCGGTGTGAGATTTCAAGACTATTTGATAAGAATCCAGCTGAGGTACATTTCGTAAACTACGAAAAAAGCAAGCATAAGGATTTGTCTTCATAACTTCCATGATTTTGATCACAGGGCTTTCAGTCAATCTGTCTGACGTGGCCATTCTATTCTGTAGCTCATGATCTGTGTCATGGAAATAAAGTTGGAGATACATTCCTGAGCCGTGATGAGGAATCAGTTGATTAATAAAATGGTAAGTCTGTCCTTGAATTTTGAAAGTGTAGATCCCATTGTTCCTTTTGCAGAGCGCCTTGTCGTAGTGAACACCAAATGAAGTGAAAGCAAACATATTGTTATATGTTCTAACATATGTACGGAAACAAATTGCTTCTTCTGTTTGATCAGTGAATAGTTCAACAAGAACACTGGCAATTTATTGTCATGGAGAACAACAGAACCATCAGAGCAGCAAAAATTAGTTGTTTCAGAATGGAACTTTTTTGCATGACAACATTGACAATCTTCCTTCTGAGGTAACTTATTTGACTTGTGAGGTATGCAATTAAGTGCGTCAATGCCTTGTAGGACTGTATTACCTATGAATAAAAATGATAGATTGTTATATTGAGTGTTGATCTAGTTCGCAATAGAGCAAGATATTAATCAATCATACAGGTAGTTGCAAAATATCGAAGGGGAAAATTTTAGGAGTCTTTTGGTGCAATGAGTAAGAAAAAAATGTTCAGAACCTTTCGCTGGAGCTGTTTTTTTCCTAGAGCGTTTGACCGAACAATGCCGTGAAGAATTTCTAGCTGTATTAAGAAAAGATAGCTTAATAACTAATCCAAAAAAAATGAAATGATGAATAATTGTATACGCGATTAAGGAAGGTGAAGATTCAAAATATTTGCAGTGAGAAGTTCATGTTTAAGTAAGAGAAGAGTATAGTACCTTGACTTTTAGTCTGCTGGCCATTGTCTTGTGTAGTTGTATTGGATGTCTTAGCATTATCTGGTGCAGTTGTAGGAGATATCGCAAATAAGGGTGCTGATTGCTCTATTAAGAGTAAGTGTAGAAAAAATGATTAAATCATGTCTGAAATTATAGTGTTTTGTAAATAGACTTAGTCAAATAATCAAATATGTGGAACCTGATAATTCCTGCAGGCTTTGAGATAGAAAATTATAACAACCAGAGCATAGTCGACGTTCATCTGATATTTGTATATAGAAAATAGATAAAGATTAATATTCAATGTAAATAGATTAAATGGTAGATCATATATGGAAAAAAACATAAACAATAGAAGAGAATAACTAACCTGAACAATGAGTAGCAGAGTTTCCAGAGCATATGTACTTATCACTGGACTTTGTATTTGAGGAGGATCCTAATTATAAATCATCACATGTTTATAGTGGATAGTAGAAATGTAATGAATATTAAGAGCTTAAATCGTGTAATGTAAAAATAATTAATACCTTTGTCATAACTTGAGAAAGCAGTGACGTGTTTTTCACATTTGTCATTGTTGTTTGACTGGGATACATTCGTCTCTGAGAATACTAATCAGGAGTCAGCAATGTAGAATTGAGAAAAAGTAAGAGATAATAATAATATTATAGAATCCGAAACATGGATTAGACGTTCATTTGTATATAAATAATATACCTTTTGCATTAGTGTCAACTGGCTTTTCAATAACTAATCCAGAATTAAGTGGTACTTCAGCAAATAATATGTTGTTTGTAGCAGGAATGACACTTTCCATTTTTTGGAGAATTTCTAGAGATGGCATTTTAGCAGATAATATGTTGTCTGCAGTAGAAGTGGCACTCTCCATTTTTTGAAGATTTTCTGGATCTTCACTCGACAGGCAATTGGTACTCACGGTAGCAGTTAATGCAGTAGCAGGAGCAGTATCGATAATTTCTGCAGTATCTTTTGATGTATGAGTATCAAAAGATAGGCGTAATTTTTTCTTATGATAAGCCTCTCTCTGTTTCTGTCGACGCATTTCCTTCTTTTTTGCCAGACGGTCTTGTTCGTCTTCAACCTTTGCTTGGTTACTGTGAATGCAAAAAGTCTCCCCAATAACTGATTTTTCAGCTCGTTTCAATTGTTCGTGAGCAGGAAGCGCTAAAAATTTATTTAATTTCCTTCTTTGGTATGCCTCTCTCTGTTTGGCCAAACGAATCTCCTTTTCTTGAGCAGAGAGTGCAGCGTATTGCTCCCTTAACTTTTTATTACGTTGGCTCTTTTTTTCCGTTATTGAATCAGTAGAATCAAGAGCAAACTTCGACAAACTCATTTTTTTAGACAACAAAAATCAAATAGCCAATAAACAAAAGTGCAATATATAGCAATTCAAAATCAATAAGACATTCAATAAATAGCAGAACAAGGAAAACAAACATGCGTATAAAAACTGCACAACGGTACTCTTAACAAACGATAAAAGAGCCGTGATATTAATAAGAAAGCATGGAACGGAACCTGAAATTGGTCAGGAAACTTGCACGGATAAGGAGCAGTTAATGAAGTTGTAGAGATGAGAAACAGGAAACATGAAACTCTGCAGGGATAAGAAATACTTAACATAACAGGGATAAAAAGCAGCAAACGAAGCTAGAATTCGACGAAAGAAAGAAAATACATACTGTTTAGGAGCTGCAAAGAAGAAAATGCAAGACGATGAAAAAGATACAAGATGGAGAACAGAGGAACCAGAAACAAGGTTTATATATTGTTTCAATGGGTTACTTTCTTTCGCACAAACAAAAACCAGACGTCGCAAAACTAAAGCTCCACCTGGAACGCACAAAAACAATGCCCTGCCTTGAGTTGAACTTCCCGAGTGTGAGATGAGTTGCAGGAGTTCATCCAGGGCTGCTTTTTCAAATGAAAAAAGAGTTCTGATATGAGATGTGCAATTGTACCCATCACTATGATCCTTTGGTTGCACAAAAACCAAGCACGTGGAAGAGCAATAAAGTCATTATGTTGCTTGATTGCTACATTGCTGTAGCCCGATAACACAAGAATATTAATGGCTTATGGAACAAATGATATTTCCCTCTGCATAATAAGATAAGATACATATCCCTAGGATATTAATGGATTATAACACGAAACTACCGCCAATCTATAGCCAATCTATATGAGATGAGATGATAAATTTTCTAGAGCAAAGGAACAAATGGTGCTGCCCTCTGCATAATGATACATATCCCTAGGATATTTGTAACATCCCGAATATTAGGAGGTTGTTTGTGAAGAAAATATTAAAGTGTATTTCTTTGGGTTGATTTAAAACCTTATTTTGGTTTAAAAGACTAGAAACCCTAATATTGTAGCCAAAAACCCTAGTTTACTTGTGACTAACCGGTTTTCCTAAATCTCTCATATTTTAATTGAAACCCTAATTTTAATTACTGGAATTGGAAAATTCCTCACGTTTTCTTAAAAATTTCTTTTTATTTGAAGATTATCATTTATTAAAGCCCTACTATCCAATTATCCCATGATAAGTGTAAATAAACCTAGAAAATAAGGTTTTACGCTTTGGTTTCAAGTTTGGAGTAAAATTAGGGTTTTCGCGATTTTTCGCCGGATGAATTTTCGGTACAGAGTAAGGATTAAATTTGGAGATTAAAAGTGACTTTTAAGTGAAAAATAATATGTGAGTAGTAGCAGTAAAATAAGGTTAGTGAATGGGAAGTAAAAACCCTAGTACGTGAGTTTTTAAGAAAAACGGCGCGAACCGGCGGGTCCCGCGCACTACCGTTTGAACGCACCACTGGACCACCACTTTCTTGCACCACAAGCTTATTGATATTTGAGCCAAAATATCTTCTTATATTACAGCTAAGGGGACCGAAATTTGTGGCTTATAAGCAAGGGGAAGAAAGAGAAAAATTAGTGGCTAAGAATTGTCCAAGTGTTAGCCAAATTGTGGTCTTAATTAACTCTAACCTTCTTACTCCTTATAAGACAAAAATCAGCTTCATTTCTCTTCATTTTCTGCTGCTAAGAGCCGAGAGAGAGAGAGAGTAAGAACAAGAGAGGAAAAACAAAACTCTTCTCCATTTCTTCTTCAATCCACCAACAAAGTGAGAAATCAAACAAAAGAAACCGATTAATCTTGTCTTTGAGTGGTTAGTTAGTGTTTGGTGGTGAAAGTTTGGAAAAGGAAAGCTTGGGGCTGCTTTTAGAGACTTCTAACCAAGGTAAGAGAACTCATCTCTCTAAGTTTTGCTTTTGATTTTGTTAAATTAAGTTAGTAGTTTGATTATAGTGGTGGAATCATGGATGATTAGCATGATTTAGAGGTTTTCCCCAATTTATTTGATGAACTAGGGGTTCTGATTTTCTGCTCAATGTGATGTATGATGTGTAAATGTTGCAATTAAGGTTATATAAGGTTGTTTAGTGGTGATTAGAACCAGAAATTTGAGGAAATTACACTTAGAGCTAAAAATTCCAGATTTCTGGAAAATTTCCCAAGCATTCTGTCCGAAATTGTACCTATATGTTAGAGGCCGAATTGGCCTTTGGTCAAAGAAGGAAAGTTGTAGAGAATGGCATTTTATAGGTGCCTGTAAAATTTCAGCTCAATCGGAGCAACGGAGGTCGTGAAAAGTCCAAAATACCCTTGCTGTTTTAAGAATTTCCCAGCAGTCCGTTTCTTCAGTTCAGTCCAGTTTATCACGATTTTTGATCAGGATCCATTCTGATTTAGCTCTGGACCAAAACATAAAAGTTGTAGTGTTCTGAAGTAGCTTTAAAATGCCTCAAAGAAAACCTGATTCGGACTTGTGTACACTGAGTTAGGTCCGCTACAGCATAATGCGTTTAAACAGCCGATGAATTGGTTTCTGGTTTAGTAGTCTGAGATTTTACTAAGTTACATTAGGAAATGGACTAAGTGACCTTCATAAATGTTGTAGCTTTGTGTCTTAGCTTCGAAATGGCACAGGTTTCGTATTAATCCGATAAGTGTAGCCTTGGATAAGTTATTTCCGCTTGTATACGTCAAATCTGTCTTGTGCCACATTGAATTTCTGCACTTGTACTTGATGCGGTTCTTGTTGTTATGATATTGTGAGCCTATGGAACGGCTCTTGACATAAATTGCTGATATGTATGTTGTTGGGCTGTTGTTGAAGAAAAATAATGAAGCCTAAATGGCTGGAAAATTAGGTAAACACAAAGGGCATGCTGCCCAAATTTACGCTCGAGGACTATATAAATACACTTGCGACTTGGGTCGAGTTGATATGAATAGTACTTGAACCATCTAGGGTACTTGAGTCTTCTTGTTCGAGGTATATAAGTAAGGATTTGGCCGAACTTGTACCCTTGAGAAATGAAATAATGATTGCTCAAAGTACGTTTTCCCTTGTACTTTCGACTCGCATGACCATTTCAAGTATAAATGTTACAAAGTTTTATCATTTAAAAAGTGAGCGAGTATCTCACGAGTATTCTCCAAGTGAATTTCAATTTCTTGATTCTTATTGAACGAAACGTCTAAGTTTCGAACTCTAGTCATGTTTCAAAGTTCTCAAATTGAGTTTTATCGCAGATTTGGACTCCGAACTCGGAGTATAACCTGAAAGTGACCAGTAGCACTATATCTTTTGGGTGAGTGCTTTCAAATACCGAATTGAACTTGATACTTGAACTTGATACGTGACCAATCTGATTACATGTTATATACGTGAATTGTAAGGGCAAGTGTGTACTTTATCGCACTTGCCCTTACGTGATATACTTGTTTATTGTTGCAATTGACTTGATATACTTGTTTATGATGCGCGCACTTCCTGGAATTCCAGAAACCCTGTGGCGAGTTACTCTAGTCGAGCCGGCAAGGGCTTGGTCGATTGGGTAACGAACCCTGGGTCTCTTGTATCGTCGAGTGGAGTGATATCTCCTCGACTAATCGGTATACTCGAGTATTACCACCCGTGTTCTTGAGGATTTTGGGCCCAGCTGGGGGTTGAACGGTGGACGGAGAGTCGTTTAAGTGGTGTTCTACTGGATTGGTTACTTACTTGAAAGTTGACGGAGTGTCAACTACTACGGGATCAAGCTTCTGGTAATGCAATGGGAATTTGACTCCTGAGAGTCATCCGTATCCTTATACTTTGGAATGATTATTGTTTATTGGATTATTGTTTCTTTTGAAAAATTTTCTACATGCGCTCATTTTAAGATTGCTACTTGACGTGCTACTGTTCACATTTATGAACACTTTATGAACACTTTATGCTCGTTACTTTGCTATATCGAAAACTCGTACTTATAAATAATGGTCAATTTGCTATTTGGAACCTCACTGGGCTCTTAGCTCATTCCACTCCATTTGTTTTCCTTTCAGGGGTACGAGTGATGCGTGAGACTTGTAAAAGACTAGCGTAGCCTTTTGTTTGACTTTTGACTTTTTGGTCTTGTACTCGCGCTATTCCTCGAATGAAACATGTTGTACTTGGATTGTATACGTTCTGAACTAGTTTGGTGTATTGAGACTTTGTACTTCGATTTCTATTAATGTAAATTATAAGCTTGAATTGGGAATGTTATTTATGGTTCATGGATGTGTGTACGTGACTCGATTGAGATAGTGAGTGAGTCCTGGCGAGAGCTGGGCAGGCGGTCCGCCGAACCCTTTGGTACGCCTTAGGGGGAGGTGGGGTCGTCACAATATTAATGGGCTATGACATGAAACAACCGCCAATCTATCTATATATGAGATGATGAATTTTCTAGAGCAAAGGACCAAATGATGCTTCCCTCTGCATAATAAGATGAACATGAAACTACCGCCAATCTATATGAGATGCTAAATTTTCTAGAGCAAAAGGAACAAATGGTGCTTCCCTCTGCATAATAACATACATGTCTCTACATTTTTAAGTTTTTCTTACCAACAAAGCAGATGAAAATACAAGCCGAAAAGTGCATCAAAGAGAAAACTGAAACTGCTTCTTATATATGTGTATAGATATCATGCAAGTAAATTACAATTAGGTACGACATATCCAAAACATCAAAAAACTGAACAATAGAAAAAAAATTATGATATTTTACCTTCACAACTCTTGTAACATTCCCCATTTTTTTTGTTTGACCCTCTCTGATAATTACCTAAAAACACTCTTACAAGTTAAGAAAATCAGATGTTATAAAATGCCGAGACTTTAATGGTCCAAAGAAAATTCTAAGAGGCACAAGAAATAACAAATTTGATCCACTTGGATGATGTATTTTCTGGGAATCTATGTAAAACTTTACTGTAATTTACAATAAATTTTGTACCATAACTTTTCTGTATTTGATATTTAGGGAATACGTAAAAAAACTTTCATATTTTTATTTTTCTTTTATTTTTATTTATTTCTCTTTCTTTCCTCTATTTTCTTCCTCCCTCTCCACTGTCATCACCCCCTCCCTCCTGTCATTGCCACTGGCACAAATGCCAGCGCCTTAACCTCCCCACTTTTTCTTTTTCTTTTTCTTTTTCTTTCCCTTTCTCAATCTTTCATCCAATACCCTCTTTCCCCTTCACCCCTCTCCCTTCCTCCTCCTCCTCTCCTCTTCCCCTTTCTCCTCCTTCCCACCTTCATCCCTTTTGCTGCCCCATGCCACCTCTCCTCCCTCTCCCTTCACTCCAACCCCTCCCCTCCCTCTTCATCTCTCCCATGCCCAGAAAAAAAAAATTAACCCTTAAATCATTCAATATAAAAAGCACAGAAAAAAGACCGAAAAAGGATTACTACTCCATATAAAGGGAAAAAAAAAAACCTTTTCATGATTAGATGGAAAAATTGGCCTTTAAATCATTTAATCCAAAAAAGACAAAAAGAAAGAATTAAAATGGATTGTGGCTCCACATAAACAAGAGCTAATCGCTACTAATCTAGCAAAATCAAACAATCCCAAAAAAAAGGTTATTAAAATAAAAAGCCTCAATAGTCCAGACCAAAAGAAATGTCATGCTCAATTACAAAAAAGAATGCTACAAAAGTTGTGATGTCATTAAAATTTCAAAGATCTCGTTTGATACTGAAATAATTAATTTGTTGGATTTTAAGTGCTGAAAAAATATATAAATGTTTGAATGTATTTTAAATCTATCTAGAAGAAGTCGAAAGTCATTAAATAGAGGGTAAAAAAAGGATTTTAAAAGCTGTTAGATTGAAAGTATCAGCTTGTTTTATTCGAGAAGGATTCTAAACATGATTAACAAATGAGAATAGATTTGGCAAATAAGATTATTTAATTGGAGAAGGATTTTTAAGTATGATTAACAAATAAGGGTAAATTTTGCAAATAAGATAAAATAGTTAAAATTTTTCAATTAATATTTTTGCTCTGAAAAAATACACACATGTTCAACACCATTTAATCGACAATTTCACCAGATAAGTATTTTGTATCATACAACCAAAACTCCTAAATCTCTTAAAGATTCAGATTCAACACTTTTTTACCGTCTCAAACAAATCCTAAGCCTTTTATTATCATTTCTTCTTATCTTTTATTTTGATATCATTAGGAGTATATAACATATTTACAATTAGCGATTGAGGGAATTATACATACTAGTGTTCAGGGTATACCCAATGTATGTATAATTTAGAAATAATTATAATATTAAAGAATTTTATATTATAATGTTATAGTAATTTGGTAGTTAGATTGGGATTGTTATGAATAATTACAATAGGAACGTGTGATCAGGTGATGAGAGCAAAAACTAATTTTTAATAAGGATAAACTTGACAGCTCAAAAGATGATACAAAATATTTACTCCAACTGCCACTTGTATACTAGTAGTTAACGCACACCCAATGTGTGTGCTACTAATAAAAAAATAAAAAATGATTAGTATTATTCTTTTGTTGAAAAATAGTAATTTAAAGTAATTGAACTATTGTAATTTTAAAAAATGACTTTTTTTGTTAGGGGTTAGTGGCTAATTCAATAGGTATGGAGTGATTGTAAGAATGTGAGTAATTAAGATAATGTAATTTTCTTTAGAAATAAAGGCAAATTAAATAATATATTAAATGACAAAATTTGTTTACACCAAATCCCTCTCTCTCACTTTATATATAGCAAGATACCTAAGTAAGAAATTGGAAAACCCACTACCTCTACAGAAGTCCCTAGCGAGTAGCATGATTGTAGCTTCCCTGAGTCTTTATTTAGAAGTCACCGATAAAATCATTCCAAAATATTCCTGTATCGATAAAAAAAAAAAAAAAACAACTATCTCTAGAGTAGTTGTGACACCCCAACTTTTAGGATCATCTTTTGTTTAGTCTCAAAGAGGATATTACGGTTTCTTTAGTTTATTTTTATTTTAAAACATTATTTTGGTTTAAAGAAGAAACTAAAGTCATTTCTTTGGGTTTGATTTAAAATCTTGTTTTATTTTAAAAGACTAGAAACCCTAAAAGTCTAATCAAAACCCTAGTTTCACTTGTGACTGACCGTTTTCTCAAATTTCTCACATTTTAACCGAAACCCTAAATTCGATTTATGGAATTGTAAAACCCTCACGTTTTTTTCTTAAAAATCCCCTTTTATTTGGAACTTATGGTTTTGTAATAGCCCTACTACCCAATCATACCACAATAAGTGTAAATAATATAGAAGTAAGGGTTTTCGTTGTCCGTTTTCAAGTTAGAGCGAATTAGGGTTTTCACGTTTTTTCATAGTGTGACTATTCGGTACGGAGTGAGGAACAAATTTGGTAGCTAAGAGTGACTTTTGGATGAGGAAATATTATAAGATTTGAAGTGATAATAATAATTTAGTGATTAGAAGGTAAAAACCCTAGTATACGTGATTTAAGAAAAAACGGCTCGAACCGACGGGTATCGATCACTACCGATTGAACCCACCACTTTCTTACCACCACATACCCATGATATTTTTGCAAAATATCCCCCCTCATCCTCAGCCTTATAACCGAAACATGTGGTCCAAAATGGAAGGAAAAGAAAGAGAAATTTGGATGGCTTTGGTGGTGACAAGTGTCACTCACCTATGGTTTCTTGCCAAACCTTTTGTCTTGCCTTCTTATCACCATATTTATCTCTAAAAACAACTCCAAAAGCTCTTCATTTCTGCACCATAACAGCCGAGAGTGAGTGAGAGGAGAGCAAGAGAGAACAACCTCACTTCATCTTGAGTTTGAAGCATTTGAGTGGGAAAAAAAAATAGGATTTTAAACTGGTTAAATCCTTCTTTGAGTACTTGGATAGCTTGGTGGGGGAAAAGATCACAAGAAGAGGTGGTGCATAATTCTTGGAAGCATCTTTGAGAGGTATATGGGCTGACCTTCATATTTACTTCCCTTAGTTTTGTCTAAGTTGAGTAATACCTTGTAAACTTGCTTGTGATGTTTAGTTCATGTGATTTTGGGTGATTGTAGTGATGACAATATGATGAGCAACCCTAGGGGAAGACCCTCCTAGACCCTCCCAACCTTGTAATTATCAGAGTTGGATCGTTTCTCCCAATGGAAATTGAACTCGATTGTTCTCGTGAACTCAAGACCTCTGACACACAAAGGCAATCAGCAACCTTAAGCAAATAATGATGGATGAAGAGACACCACGATTAGAGAACAAGCTAATCGATAAAGTCAGATTTGAATCCTAAGCAATGAACTCAAGAATTCAAGAGTAAGTTCGATTAAGAACTTGAAGGAAAATTCCTCACGATTTCTGGTTGTAATATCTCCCTTTTACTCATACAAGAGGTGCCTTTTATAGGCCAGAACTAGGGTAAATCCATTTGGAGTAAGGATTGATAATCTACCTAAAATATAGGAGCGGCTCCTACATTCCAGCCAGAAATTCGGTCAGAAACTTAAAGAGCCAGCTCTTTAAGGCTTCCCGATAAGGCCTAATAATTAATGAAACTTACTAACGGATTAAAACTGAAGGACAACATGTCCTTTGTACGATTCACAACTACTAAGCTAGGCAGCTTTAAAACAACTACTAACTAATCTACCAAGTAGGAGATCATTCTTGCACTTCAAATGTGCAAGTGAGCAAGGTAACTTCATGGTCCATCAATTCTTCAAACTTAGCATGCTCCTTGCTTGTATGGTGAATAATCAAGACTCTTAAAGCTTCCTTCACCTTCTTGGATCTTGATCTTGTCATCGGACCATCAATGTTGACCAAAGGGTCCTTGACCCAAGGTTGAAGTTGTTGCGTACCCGTATCCGCATCATTCCCTCCCCCCTCGAAAGGATTCGTCCTCGAATCTTCAAAGTCTGTATCAAAGTCAAAAGGGGATAGGTCAGACACATTAAAAGAAGCGCTTATGCCATACTCACTTGGAAGTTCCAATTTGTATGCATTGTCGTTTATCCTCTCTAGTACACGAAAAGGTCCATCTCCTCTTGGATGTAACTTGGTCCGTCGAGATGCTGGAAACCTTTCCTTCCTCATGTGCACCCAAACCCAATCACCGGGTTCGAATACAACATGTTTTCTACCCTTATTTGCATGTTGTGCATATTGCGCATTTTTCTTCTCAATTTGAGCTCGAACTCTCTCATGCAAGGTCCGAACAGCTTCTGCCTTTTTGACACCATCTGCGCTTAAACACTCATTAACAGGAATATGTGATAAATCTAGAGGGGTTAGCGGCTAAAACCCATAAACAATTTCAAAAGGGGAATGATTAGTAGTAGAATGAGTGGTTCGGTTATATGCAAACTCAGCAATAGGCAAACATTCTTCCCACTTCTTCAAGTTCTTTTGAACAATGGCTCGAAGTAGAGCACCAAGGGTTCGATTGGTTACCTCAGTCTGACCATCCGTTTGGGGATGACTAGAAGTAGAAAACAGCAACTTAGTTCCCAACTTTCCCCAAAGTGATTTCCAGAAATAGCTTAAGAATTTCACATCCCTATCACTTACAATAGTACGCGGTACTCCAAGCAATCTAACCACATCCTTGAAGAATAAATCAGCAACATGGCGCGCATCATTTGTTTTCCTACAAGGGATAAAATGAGCCATTTTAGAAAATCTATCCACTACAACAAAGATACTATCCATACCTGTAGAAGATCTTGGTAAACCAAGCACAAAATCCATGGATATGTCTGTCCAAGGAGCATGAGGTACGGGTAGAGGAGTATACAATCCATGAGGGTTACTCCTTGACTTTGCCTGCTTACACTTTAAACACTTATCACAAATGTTAGCAATGTCACGCCTCATTTTAGGCCAATAGAAGTGCTCATGCAAAATGTCAAGAGTTTTATCAATACCGAAATGCCCCATCAACCCTCCGGCATGGGCTTCTCTAACAAGTAATTCCCTAAGTGAACAGTTGGGAATACATAGGCGATTTTCTTTGAACAAGAAGCCTTCATGCCTATAAAAATTTTGAAATGTAGCATGTTCACAAGCTTGAAACACATTAGAAAAATCAGCATCATGTGCATACAAGTCTTTAATGTGCTCAAAACCAAGTAACTTAGTGCTCAGGTTAGTGATCAAAATATTCCTTCTAAACAATGCATCCGCAACGACATTATCTTTTCCCTTCTTATACTTAATGATATATGAAAAGGAATCAATAAATGCAATCCATTTCGCATGTCTTTTATGCAACTTACCCTGCCCCTTAAGGAATTTAATTGATTCATGATCAGTATGTATCACAAATTCCTTAGGCATAAGATAATGCTGCCACATTTCAAGAGCACGCACAACAGCGTACAATTCTTTATCATAAGTAGGGTAATTAAGAGCTCCCCCACTCAACTTCTCACTGAAATATGCCAAGGGCCTATTACTTTGATGTAAAACAGCCCCTATGCCAATCCCACTAGCATCACATTCAACTTCAAACATCAAATCAAAATTAGGCAAAGCAAGAATAGGTGCTGAAGTTAACAAATTTTTAAGCTTATTAAACGACTCTTCTTGCTCTTTTCCCCATTGAAACCCCACATTCTTTTTAACTATCTCATTCAAAGGTGCTGCAATAGTGCTAAAGTCTTTAACAAATCTCCTATAGAAGTTTGCAAGACCATGAAAAGACCTTACCTGAGACACATTGGTTGGAGTCAGCCACTCCATGATAGCCTTTACCTTGGCGGGATCAACACTTATGCCATTTGCACCAACAATATAACCAAGAAAGTTAACCTCAGGAGTGCAAAAGACACATTTTTCCAGGTTAGCAAATAACCTATTTTCACGCAAGGCGCATAAAACAAGTCGCAAATGCTCAACATGCTCTTCTAAAGACTTGCTAAAGATCAATATATCATCAAAATAAACAACAACGAACTTCCCAAGAAAATGCCTTAAAACATGGTTCATTAATCTCATGAAAGTACTTGGAGCGTTTGTTAAACCGAAAGGCATCACAAGCCACTCATAAAGACCATACTTCGTTTTGAAAGCAGTTTTCCATTCGTCACCTTCCTTTATCCTTATTTGATGATAACCAGATCTTAAGTCAATTTTAGTGAAAATGATTGCTCCATGCAATTCTTCTAACATATCGTCTAACCTAGGAATGGGATGACGATACTTAACAGTAATTTTATTAATTACACGACAATCTGTACACATTCTCCAAGTCCCTTCTTTCTTAGGTACTAAAATAACGGGAACAGCACAAGGACTAAGAGATTCACGAACCTGGTCCTTTTCAAGGAGGGAATCGACTTGCCTTTAGATTTTCTTTGTTTCCTCCGGATTTGCTCTATAGGCTGGTCGATTTGGTAGAATTGCTCCAGGAACAAAGTCGATTTGATGTTCAATACCTCGAATTGGAGGTAATCCTTTCGGTAGTTCCTTCGGAAACACATCCTTGAATTCCTGCAAAAGAGAGTAGATTGCACTAAGAAGAGAATCGGTTATGCCTAGTGTGTAAAAAGAAGAATAATCAGCTTCCCTGTACAGAAGTACTATGAGAAGACTTTGTGCATTCAAAGTCATATCTACCTCACGCACACTTGCATAGAAATTCCTTTTTTTCACTTTCAAGCTCTCGGCCTCACTGAGTTTTTTTCCACTCGAATTTCCTTTTTCACTCAACTCGGCCTCTACTTTCTTTTTCCCCTCATTCTCTCTCTCATTCGGCTTTTTCTTCGTTTCCTTCGATTGCCTTTTCTCTCTCTCTTTTCTTAAATGCAATTGTTCTTCATACACTTGTGTAGGTGTCAATGGTGAAAGAGTGATTTTGAGGTTACCCATAATGAACTTATATTTATTGGTAAGTCCAATATGATCAGCCTGTCTATCATACTCCCAAGGACGTCCCAACAAGACATGTCTAGCATGCATAAGAATTACATCATATAAAACTTGGTCCTTGTATCGACCGATAGAAAAAGCAATTAAGGACTGTTTGGTCACCTTGACTTTCCCCCCCCCCATCATTTAACCAAGACAATCTATATGGTTTAGGGTGATAAGTCCATGGAATGTGGTTTTGCTCCACAAAATCAGCGGCTACACAATTAGTGCAAGAGCCACTATCAATGATCATAAGACATACCTCATCTCCAATTTTGCATCTTGTATGAAAGATGTTGGTTCGTTGGAGGTCATATTCTTGAGCTTGTGCATTAAGCACTCTCATAGTCACCATAGTTCGTGCTACGGGATCCTCTTCTATTTCAACCAGGTCATCATCCTTCCCCTCTTCTTCCAGCGGTGGCATGTCCGCATATTCCTCCTCTCCTTCGCTTTGTCATATTCCCTCTTCATTCATATACATGATGCTTCGGTTAGGGCATTGAGCCATAAGGTGGCCAATTCCCTTGCATTTGAAACATGCCTTTGGCTGGTTGGTAGATGTATTTGCTCCTGGAAGAGTCGGCCGCGGGGTTGGTTTAGAAGAAGTTGCACTCGGATGGGACGGTTGTTCCATCCGCTTGTTTTCCCTCTCTCTATTACCTTGCCTTGGCCAAGCACTGGATGTTGGCAATTGATTTCTTTTCCAAGGGGTGGAAGAGGATGTAGTGGTTCGGCCACTAGGTATCTTTAGAGGTAAGGCTTGCTTTTCCACCTTCTCTGCATAAGACACCATTTGTTGAAGTTCAAAGTGGTCTTGAAGCTCAACCTTCTTCCTAATTTCAGGATTTAATCCATTAAGGAACCTCGCCATGGTTGCTTCCGGATCCTCTTGGACATTGGCTCTTATCATCGCTACCTCCATTTGTTTGTGGTACTCATCAACCGAATTAGAACCTTGAGTGAGTCGTTGGAGCCGATTGTACAAGTCCGTGGTATAATGGAAGGGTACAAATCGTTTCCTCATCACTTGCTTCATTTCAGCCCAAGTGTCAATTGGTGGTTCCCTATTTCTCCTCCTTATGGCACATACTTGCTCCCACCAAATGGATGCATAATCTTCAAATTCAATAGCCGCAAGTTTCACCTTTTTCTCTTCAGAGTAGTTGTGGACTTCAAACACTTGCTCAACTCGCCTAACCCAATCCAAGTAAGATTCAGGATCATTTTTCCCATGAAAGGTAGGCATCTTGGTCTTGATGGAACCAAGATTGTCATCGGTTCTCCTAAGTCGGTCTCGACCTTCCCTCGCTCCTCTTTGGCTTTTCCTTGATCGAATCGAGGTGTTAAAATGATATCCCCCATCATCCGCATCATGATCAGCACTCTGAACACTCGAAACCCTATTGTATGTATCTCCAGCACCTCGCATCTCAAGGGCAGCCAGCCTGTCGGATATTTGTGTCATCACAACTTCATGTCTCTCCGCTTGTTTTTGAAGAGCTTGGAGCACCAGTTTGAGTGACATGTCAGTCTCAGACGGCTCAGGCATATTCCCCTCTTGAGACATATTGTCAAACCTGCAAAATAAATGTATCCTAGTCTACCTTGCAAAGCACTCGTGTATCACTCAAGAAAACACTCTCACTCTCAATTTTCCTTTTCGAAGTTCTTAAAACAACTCAACTCTCAAAAATTCCAGAATTAATTACCCTATAAGTAATAAGACACAAAGCAAAATTTTTACGAATCCTAGAAAACAAAAAAAAACTCTACCTGAATCTGGAACTTTTTTTTTTTTTTTGAGCGGCTGTTTTGCTGAGTTTCTTGTCAGTATGTTGTAAGGTAAGTGGTGCTTTTGGGATGTTCAAATAACGTACGAACCAGTCCTCAAATTTCAGGGAAATCGGCTCGCAAAGACTAGCTCAACCGATTTTAGAAACCCAAGAATTGAAAGGCGGTGTGGCTAAGGTGTTGGTGGTGGTTTAGGTGTGGTTTTGGAAACTGATTTTGGGGTGCTTGGGGTCTGGTTAGCTAGTTTGGGGTCGTTGAAATTCAATTAAGATTGGAAACTCAAGAATTGGAAACCAATCAAGATTTGGAGACTCAAGTTTTTTTTTTGTGGGAAACCAATCAAGATTTGGAGACTAATCAAGAATTGGAGACCAATCAAGAATTGGAAACTCAAGATTTGGGAAACTTGATTTCCTTTATGTGAGAGCCAATTCCTTCTCTTCTTCCTTTTTTTTTTCTCTTTCGTTTTTTTTTTTCGGCTCTTCAAGGAATACAAATTCAGTTCACACCAACAAGTTCAAGAAAACGGATGAAAGGTTATGCAAATTTCAAGAAGACCCTAGTTCTTGATTTATTGTTCAAGAACCTTCAAAACAAGACTTGGTGGTCCAAGAACTTCAAGAATTTGTTCAAGAAGTTCAAGAACTTCCCCAAATTACGTTGTGGTGTTTAGGGTTTGCAAGAACAACAACCAATACTCAAAAAATAGGCACAATAAAATTTCAGCAATACTCAAAAGAAAATTCCAGCAATACTCTAGCAACTTGGACACTAAAACAATATAAGGTACGTGACTCTTTTTTTTTTTTTGTCTTTAAACCCTAACAACCCAAACCCAACAAAAGTATAGCAGACTCAAGAACAAAAGTTGGACAGAAAACACAAAAAAACAATACCAAACAGTTTTTTTTTTTTTTATTACTCGGATGAACAGTAACGTAAACAGTATGCTACAGTAACTATGAACAGTATTTCGGAACAGTAACGATGAACAGTAATCGCTACAGTTTTTTTTTTTTTAACAAAAGACACAAACTAATAAGATATGAACAACTTCAATTGAAAGAGAATTAACCTGATGCTCTGATTACCAACTGATTACCAACTGATGAGAAACCCTAGGGGAAGACCCTCCTAGACCCTCCCAACCTTGTAATTATCAGAGTTGGATCGTTTCTCCCAATGAAAATTGAACTCGATTGTTCTCATGAACTCAAGACCTCTGACACACAAAGGCAATCAGCAACCTTAAGCAAATAATGATGGATGAAGAGACACCACGATTAGGGAACAAGCTAATCGATAAAGTCAGATTTGAATCCTAAGCAATGAACTCAAGAATTCAAGAGTAAGTTCGATTAAGAACTTGAAGGAAAATTCCTCACGATTTCTGGTTGTAATATCTCCCTTTTACTCATACAAGAGGTGCCTTTTATAGGCCAGAACTAGGGTAAATCCGTTTGGAGTAAGGATTGATAATCTACCTAAAATATAGGAGCGGCTCCTACATTCCAGCCAGAAATTCGGTCAGAAACTTAAAGAGCCAGCTCTTTAAGGCTTCCCGATAAGGCCTAATAATTAATGAAACTTACTAACGGATTAAAACTCAAGGACAACATGTCCTTTGTACGATTCACAACTACTAAGCTAGGCAGCTTTAAAACAACTACTAACTAATCTACCAAGTAGGAGATCATTCTTGCACTTCAAATGTGCAAGTGAGCAAGGTAACTTCATGGTCCATCAATTCTTCAAACTTAGCATGCTCCTTGCTTGTATGGTGAATAATCAAGACTCTTAAAGCTTCCTTCACCTTCTTGGATCTTGATCTTGTCATCGGACCATCAATGTTGACCAAAGGGTCCTTGACCCAAAGTTGAAGTTGTTGCGCACCCGTATCCGCATCACAATGAGTTAAGGTTTGAATGATTTTCTGCCTGTACTTGCTGTATGGATAGTATATGTTGTATCTGAGCTTATATAAGAGGTTGTGGTGGTGATTGAAGCAAGAAATGAAGAAAGTTTCCTTTGAAACCGTAAAATTCCAGATTTCTGGAAATCTTAGCTTCAGTTCTGTCCGGTTCTATTTCATCATGTTAGAGGCCGAACTAGGTTTAGCACAAAACATAAAAGTTGTAGAGAATGACATTTTGTGGTTGCCTACAAAATGTCAGCCCAATCTGAGTAACGTAGCCTGTAAAAAGACCAAAATACCCTCACTGCCTTAGGATGCATGCAGTGATCCGTTTTAGACAGTTCATCCAATTGACCGTGTCTATTCACTATGATTCGTGCTGATTTAGACATTTTCCAAAGCATGAAAGTTTTAGTACTTTGTCTTAGCTTTTCAAAACCTCCAAGAACGCCTTAAACGGAGTTTTGTAACTTGCGATATGGCCATTTGAAGGCAGTATGGTTAATTAGCCGATTAGTTGGAATTTGGTTCTGTGAATTGGGAATTTGACTGGGTTACACTAGAAATTAGACTAGGTGGTATTCACCAAAGTTGTAGCTCTCTGCCTTATCTTCCAAACGGTATAATTTACACCTCAATCTGATATGTGTAGCCTCGGTTGTGTCCGTTACGCAAAAACACGTCAGATCTGTCTTTTGTTAAACTTCATTTCCGCACATGTTGTTAGCTTGATTTTGTATTTGTATGACCTTGAGCCTATTGAACGACTATTGAAATGAGATTATTTTGTGTGTAACTTTGGGGTTGTTGGAAGAAAATATTGAAGCCATAAATGGCTGAAAAATGGGTAAACACAAGGGGCATGCCGCCAAATTTTCACGAGAAACAAAAACTAGCCTTTGGAGTTCTAGTTCTGTATTTTGTAAATATGACTTGAATACCCTAAAAACTGGGTCGAGGTGTCTTCATGAAAGTTGTAACCTTTTATCTAAGTTTCGAGACACTAGCTAGTACATTTTGATCCGATAACCACAGCTCCAATTATGATCAAAATCGTGTAACCCGTTTTATACCGTTTTTTGATTATTTTTTACCGTTCTCAATCATTTCAGTTATAAACTGCTATTGTATAGCCGTTTCACTTATGTGTGCATATACTCTATCTATACACACTGTGAGGCTTTTGACAGTGACGGTCAAGCTCAGTGACTTGTATCGTTTTTCGTACCAAACTTTATCAAGTGAGTAATTGGGTTGTTTATTGATGTGGAATTGTTAAAGTGATTTGTATATGTTAAATGGGTACTTAGGCGAGAGTGTATTTTATCTCACTCGACCTAACCCCATCCATTGTTTTGATTTCCTATATGAGAATATATGCCTTATGTTGAGTATCACCCTTTTGCTGTGTGCTGATGGGGGTGATTACATGACTTGAGTATCACCCTTTTGCTGTGTGCTGATGGGGGTGATTACATGACTTGAATTGAACCCCATTTGCTGTGTGTTGTTTGGGGTAAGTACTTTGTTATGTACTTTGTCGAGAGATACCATCTATTGAGAGATCGGATATCTCAGGGCTTGGTTCCAAGGGTTAGACGAACTATTCGAGCCAGTTGGGGCTTGGTCGAAGATAGTTCCATGCTAAACTTGGGATTTAGTTCCTTGTTAAAGCTTTGACGAAAGCTAAGTTATTTTATTTCGCTCGAGCTGCTGTGTGCTGTTGACTGGCCAGCGGGGGTTGATAAGGTGAACGGGGAAGTTTAAGTGGAGTCTACGGACCATGAGTACTTTGGTTGACGGAGTGTCAACTGGCGTTCAAGTTCGGGGAATTGAATTGATTTTGGAGCCACCCGTATCCTACCATTGTGTTGTTACTTTTCTGTTGTGGATGTGAAATATCCTGATTCACTTGTTTAATTATGTGAGTTTACATTTTACCCCTGGTTATTCACTAATCATATAGCTTATCCCATTCCATTTATTTTCCTTAGCAGGGGGCCGACGCGGGGATCGCTCGGGAAGGTGGTTACAATTTTGGCGATAGAATAGTTGAATTGTACTTGTTATAAGTTGGCTAATAAGATGTATATATTTGTCGTGGTGGTTATAGTTATCAGCTTTTCTAGGGTTTACTTTCAGGTACTGGTGGTATATATGACATGATGTACTAATTTATGCAACCTTTGAAGCTATAATAGAGTACATAGAACTTACTTTTGGTGTGAACTTTATTTTCTAGTTTTAGAGTTTTGAGTCCTGGTGTGAGTTGGACAGGCGACCCGCCGAACCCTTTGATACGCCTTAGGGGGAGGTGGGGCCGTCACATGAGGTATCAGAGCCTGCTTCGCGTGGTTTTTGCGCGGAGTGAGTTTGGGCCAAGTGGTGAATAAGTATGAAGGACTAAGTGCTCATTTAAGCATAACTTATGGATCATAAATGTTATAGGCTTCAAATCTTTCTCATGGTATCTGAGAACCATAGATAGGTACGTCAGGTAGAAATTTCGAATGTAGATAGTTTATTCTTGGGGCTGGCCAGCTCGAGATGTGAATTATCTTATTTTGAATTTTCGTGTCTGAGTACTCCAGAGTTGAGGTGCTGCTAAGTACTTGAGACTTGCATTTTGGGAACATGAACAGACTTTGTCTGGCTAGAGTGAGTGCAAGAGATCAATGGGCACCTTGGGAAGCGGAGTAAGAAACCGGACAGGGGTGATTTTCACTGAGTGTGGGACGACAAGTCGCGTTTTCTTTCATTTTGCCCTTGCATTGTCCCTACATGTCATTTACTTGTGGTATGTTAATGCCTACATATATAGTACTTACTGCACTTGACTTTGTCTAACTTGAAATGTCCCTTGGTGTATATGGTGCATTATATTGTGCATATTTTTGGCGTGACTTGTATATATATGTATACATTTTGATCTTTTGAATATTTCATGCATTTTATTACTTTTCAACACTTTGATCTTGTATCATATTTTGTCCCAATTATAGAAACTATAAAACCATCAAATGGAGATTCGTGGTGGGGGTAGAGGACGAGGACAAGGAACCGAAGGAGTAACCAATGAAAATGCGAATACACAAGCCGAAACCCAGGTAGCTACAGCCATACAGCGAATGGCTGATTTATTAGAACAAATGGTCAACCAACAGAGTCAAAGCCAAGTACAGCATCCTGGAAATCATGAGGGAGAGGACCGTACCTTAGAACGGTTCCAGAAATTTCTACCGCCAAAATTCTTGGGTGGACCTAGCCCTGATATAGCGGAGAGTTGGTTGGAGCGAATGTTAGACATTTTTGCTGCGTTAGGATACTCGGAGGAACGGCAGATAGCTTTCGCCATTTTTCAATTTGAGGGAGCAGCTCGTGCCTGGTGGAATGTGATTCGAGCCAAATGGGATAGAGAGTAAATCCCATGGACATGGGTGAATTTCACTCGTGAGTTTAATGAGAAGTACTTACCGCCACTTGTTCAGGAAAGGCGAGAGGATGAGTTCATACGCCTACGTCAAGGGATTATGAGTGTGGCGGAGTACGAGACACAGTTTACCAAACTTTCTCGTTTTGCTCCAAAATTAGTACTGACAGACCAAAGGAGAATTCGTCGATTTGTTCAGGGTTTGAATGTGGAGATTCAGGAAACACTGATAGCTGCTCAATTGGAGACTCATAGTCAAGCGATTGAAAAGGCACAACGAATTGAAAGTACTAAGAGTCAAGTAAAAGCCTTTCATGATAAGAAAAGAAGGCACCCAGATACAAGTAGTTATATTGAGGGACAGAGCTCAGGGAGCGAGCCACCACCTAAGAAGGGTCGAGGAATAGGTGGACCACGATACACTGGGATGCCAAATCAAAGAAATATTGAGAAAAATCCGGTAGGGAGAGAGACCCAAAGGGGTACCTCACAAGGAGGTCCGACATCAGGACCTAGAATGGCATGTGGATATTGTGGGACTGCTAATCACATAGAAAATAATTGTTGGAAGAAAGGACAAGTACAGAAATGCTACCGATGTGGTAGTGCTGAGCATTTGATTGCTCAGTGTCCTCACCTACCAAAAGAAAGAAATTTGTCAAGGGCAGAAGGGAACACGTCTAAGTCGACTGATGCCACGGGTAATCGACCGAAAGTGCCGGCAAGGACCTATGCAATAGGAAGCCAAGAGGTGACAGACCCATTGGCAATCTCCGAAGGTACCTTCCCTATTTTCCATCATATTGAGGTTTCTTTCTACTCGTTTTACAAGATATTTAAAGACCATTGAGACTGTGAGATAAGGATTATATGGTTGGATCTTAGATTGCGATATATAGAATGACCAATTCTTGAGATAATCTTTACCACTACTGATGAACTCGAGTATTCCAACCCTTAGCTCGTTGATTGCAATTTCGAGAACAAAATTCTTTGAAGGAGGGGAGATTGTGACACCCCAACTTTTAGGATCATCTTTTGTTTAGTTTCAAAGAGGATATTACGGTTTCTTTAGTTTATTTTTATTTTAAAACATTATTTTGGTTTAAAGAAGAAACTAAAGTCATTTCTTTGGGTTTGATTTAAAACCTTGTTTTATTTTAAAAGACTTGAAACCCTAAAAGTCTAATCAAAACCCTAGTTTCACTTGTGACTGACCGTTTTCTCAAATTTCTCACATTTTAACCGAAACCCTAAATTCAATTTATGGAATTGTAAAACCCTCACGTTTTTTTCTTAAAAATCCCCTTTTATTTGGAACTTATGGTTTTATAATAGCCCTACTACCCAATCACACCACAATAAGTGTAAATAATATAGAAGTAAGGGTTTTCGTTGTCCGTTTTCAAGTTCGAGCGAATTAGGGTTTTCACGTTTTTTCATAGTGTGACTATTCGGTACGGAGTGAGGAACAAATTTGGTAGCTAAGAGTGACTTTTGGATGAGGAAATATTATATGATTTGAAGTGATAATAATAATTTAGTGATTAGAAGGCAAAAACCCTAGTATACGTGATTTAAGAAAAAAACGGCTCGAACCGACGGGTATCGATCACTACCGATTGAACCCACCACTTGACCACCACTTCCTTACCACCACATACCCTTGATATTTTTGCAAAATATCCCCCCTCATTCTCAGCCTTATAACCGAAACATGTGGCCCAAAATGGAAGGAAAAGAAAGAGAAATTTGGATGGCTTTGGTGGTGACAAGTGTCACTCACCTATGGTTTCTTGCCAAACCTTTTGTCTTGCCTTCTTAACACCATATTTATCTCTAAAAATAACTCCAAAAGCTCTTCATTTCTGCACCATAACAGCCGAGAGTGAGAGAGAGGAGAGCAAGAGAGAACAACCTCACTTCATCTTGAGTTTGAAGCATTTGAGTGAGAAAAGAAAAAAAAAACAGGATTTTAAACCTGTTAAATCCTTCTTTGAGTACTTGGATAGCTTGGTAGGGGAAAAGATCACAAGAAGAGGTGGTGCATAATTCTTGGAAGTATCTTTGAGAGGTATATGGGCTGACCTTCATATTTACTTCCCTTAGTTTTGTCTAAGTTGAGTAATACCTTGTAAACTTGCTTGTGATGTTTAGTCCATGTGATTTTGGGTGATTGTAGTGATGACAATGAGATAAAGTTTGAATGATTTTCTGCCTATACTTGCTGTATGATAGTATATGTTGTATTTGAGCTTATATAAGAGGTTGTGGTGGTGATTGAAGCAAAAAATGAAGAAAGTTTCCTTTGAAACCGTAAAATTCCAGATTTCTGGAAATCTTAGCTTCAGTTCTGTCCGGTTCTATTTCATCATGTTAAAGGCCGAACTAGGCTTAGCACAAAACATGAAAGTTGTAGAGAATGACATTTTATGATTTCTTACAAAATTTCAGCCCAATTTGAACAACGTCGCCTATTAAAAGACCAAAATACCCTCACTGCCCTAGGATGCATCCAGTGATCCGTTTTAGACAGTTCATCCAATTGACCGTGTCTATTCACTATGATTCGTGCTGATTTAGCCATTTGCCAAAACATAAAAGTTTTATTACTTTGTCTTAGATTTTCAACACCTCCAAGAACGCCTTAAACGGACTTTGGTAACTTGAGATATGGCCATTTGAAGGCAGTACAGTTAATTAGCCGATTAGTTGGAATTTGGTTCTGTGAATTGGGAATTTGACTGGGTTACACTAGAAATTAGACTAGGTGGTCTTCACCAAAGTTGTAGCTCTCTGCCTTATCTTCAAAACGGTATAAGTTACACCTCAATCTGATATGTGTAGCCCCGGTTGTGTCCGTTACGCAAAAACACATCAGATCTGTCTTTTGTTAAACTTCATTTCCGCACATGTTGTTAGCTTGATTTTGTATTTGTATGACCTTGAACCTATTGAACGGCTATTGAAATGAGATTATTTTGTGTGTAACTTTGGGGTTGTTGGAAGAAAATATTGAAGCCATAAATGGCTGAAAAATGGGTAAACACAAGGGGCATGCCGCCAAATTTTCACGAGAAACAAAAACTAGCCTTTGGAGTTCTAGTTCTGTATTTTGTAAATATGACTTGAATACCCTAAAAACTGGGTCGAGGTGTCTTCATGAAAGTTGTAACCTTTTATCTAAGTTTCAAGACACTAGCTAGTACATTTTGATCCGATAACCACAGCTCCAATTATGATCAAAATCGTGTAACCCGTTTTATACCGTTTTTTGATTATTTTTTACCGTTCTCAATCATTTCAGTTATAAACTGCTATTGTATAGCCGTTTCACTTATGTGTGCATATACTCTATCTATACACACTGTGAGGCTTTTGACAGTGACGGTCAAACTCAGTGACTTGTATCGTTTTTCGTACCAAACTTTATCAAGTGAGTAATTGGGTTGTTTATTGATGTGGAATTGTTAAAGTGATTTGTATATGTTAAATGGGTACTTAGGCGAGAGTGTATTTTATCTCACTCGACCTAACCCCATCCATTGTTTTGATTTCCTATATGAGAATATATGCCTTATGTTGAGTATCACCCTTTTGCTGTGTGCTGATGGGGGTGATTACATGACTTGAGTATCACCCTTTTGCTGTGTGCTGATGGGGGTGATTACATGACTTGAATTGAACCCCATTTGCTGTGTGTTGTTTGGGGTAAGTACTTTGTTATGTACTTTGTCGAGAGATACCATCTATTGAGAGATCGGATATCTCAGGGCTTGGTTCCAAGGGTTAGACGAACTATTCGAGCCAGTTGGGGCTTGGTCGAAGATAGTTCCATGCTAAACTTGGGATTTAGTTCCTTGTTAAAGCTTTGACGAAAGCTAAGTTATTTTATTTCGCTCGAGCTGCTGTGTGCTGTTGACTGGCCAGCGGGGGTTGATAAGGTGAACGGGGAAGTTTAAGTGGAGTCTACGGACCATGAGTACTTTGGTTGACGGAGTGTCAACTGGCGTTCAAGTTCGGGGAATTGAATTGATTTTGGAGCCACCCGTATCCTACCATTGTGTTGTTACTTTTCTGTTGTGGATGTGAAATATCCTGATTCACTTGTTTAATTATGTGAGTTTACATTTTACCCCTGGTTATTCACTAATCATATAGCTTATCCCATTCCATTTATTTTCCTTAGCAGGGGGCCGACGCGGGGATCGCTCGGGAAGGTGGTTACAATTTTGGCGATAGAATAGTTGAATTGTACTTGTTATAAGTTGGCTAATAAGATGTATATATTTGTCGTGGTGGTTATAGTTATCAGCTTTTCTAGGGTTTACTTTCAGGTACTGGTGGTATATATGACATGATGTACTAATTTATGCAACCTTTGAAGCTATAATAGAGTACATAGAACTTACTTTTGGTGTGAACTTTATTTTCTAGTTTTAGAGTTTTGAGTCCTGGTGTGAGTTGGACAGGCGACCCGCCGAACCCTTTGATACGCCTTAGGGAGAGGTGGGGCCGTCACAGTAGTTGTATCTCTAGAGATGTTGATTGGCCACTAGGGAGAGGTTTAATTCACTCTTTGGTATACGTTGATCCTTAACTTGCATTTTTTTTTTCAGAATTTTCTAAAATTTTACCAACAAGTGCAAAGATGCTCGTCTGATTTGATGGCGGTTCAGTTCTGGTCCGATAATCAATTTGGGTCCACCCTTCCTGCCCAACTAGTACTAATATTGTTGAGGCCCACAAAATGACTCATTTTCTGCTGTAAAGGACGCGACAAAAGTTTGTTGAAAAGCACTACTACCCGGTGTGAAATGTGGAAAGCATCTTCTTCACAAAACCGTTGTTGTTTATTTGAAAAAACAAAAGGCTGCGGCATTGTTGTGGCCGAAAAGCATATTCTACACATTGTTTTTTGGGTGAGAACTGTAAACTATCTCGTTTCAGATATTCGTTGAATCTCAGAAATCTGCTTGTATTGTTGTCTAATTCTCAAAAAAAAAAAAATTCCTGTGAAAAATTTGCATTTATTTTGATAAATTTGCTGAGTTTTAACTACTGAATGGAGTAGAAGGCAATTATTTGGGAGGTGGCGAAGCTAGTGCTGGTTGCCGGAGTTCTGCAGTCAATTTCTTCAAATAGAGCTGATTACAGTGCTCAGTAACAACAGGTATTTTTAAATTCAAGGAAATCGAAAATAAAAAAAAAAAAAAAACAAGTTGATTGATGAGTTCATTTCCTCTGCTGTTTATATATTCTCTATGTTGAAGGAAAAATATAAACAACGGAATGAGAGAGATGCAGAACAGAATCAGTTACTTAGTTGTTTGATACCTTATGCTTGGGTTTTTTACTATTTTACCCTTTGTCAGTTGGAGGCTAAATACTTGATAAGCTTACTTATCGGTGCTAATTAATAGTTACTGATGCAATAATTTTTCTCTAAATAAAGTGACTATCTTATAGATACGAACTGGCATTCATTAAAATGAATTTCTACAATTGAAACTCCTTTAGATTTTCACCTAGAACAAGTCAAATCACATGAGCATCGTATAGTGCAATAAATTTGGTAATTAAAGCATAGATTTTTCTAATTAATGTATCTAATAAGACCTCATAGAGAGGAAAACTTAAACCGAAGTGCCTTATATGTTTTTCTAACTTTCTTTTGGTTTTCCTTATTTATTTGATTGAAAACTGTGTTTCTTATTCTTTTGAAGAGTTAGTTTTGCACTTACAATACGGTGATTCTGTTCCCATCAAATCAGACAACAATTGAACACGTAAATATTATATCTCCAAATATCCTTTCTTCTAGTATTACATACATGCAATGATTTACTGTGAAGATTCTTAAAAAGAAAATATCCCAAAAGGTATTAGATTTATTAGTAATTCTTCCAAGTTACCAATTATTTGTTTAACAAAATAAAATTAGGTATTAATCATAGCGAATTGACAGGAATGACTTTGAATTACAATTAGACATTGTAAATTTTCTTATAGAAATTTGCTGAGGGAATTATTCATATTCTTATGATACATTACTATTCATCTTTCTATACCTTCATTAGGGAATCGAATGAATTTGGCACTTCATAATTAACTTTGACGCCACTTACACTTCTTCTTAATCAATCAAACGGACTTGAATGGTCGGTCATGCCCAACAACTTAAAACACTATCACAGTAGAGAAATTTAATAAATGTGTTGCCCAATATCTTTTTGAATTTTTTTTTCAGCAGAAGAGGGGTAGGACTTAAGAATCGGGGAATTCTATGCTCAATCATAAAAAATTCTTAAATGATGAAGCAATAAGACTTGCAGGATACAGGGATATGTGTATATGCATAAAAGAAAATCAAGGGCGGTCGCCCATTGCATGTTTTTTAGTAAAATCTAAAGGAGTTTCAATTGTAGAATTTTTAGATATCTGGCACAGCTGCTGAAAATTCGATTAGTCCCTTAAAAGTCTGATTTAATTCGATAAATTTGCTGGATTTTACACAGGTGGCAGCTGATAGGCAAGGCGAAGCTCTTGCTGTTGGCTGCAGCTTCTACAGTCAGTCTCTCTGCTGTTAAAGTCCATAAAAGATTGCTCGTCAAGAACAGGTAAAGTAAATTCAAGAGGGGATAAAAAAGCATAAGAAAAACTTCTTTTGGCTCAAATAATTGACTAATATTCATTACTTAAGCTAAAACGTTTCTTTTCTCAAGCTGCTGTATTTAGTCATCTGTTCACTGTAATTCATGGCTTTTGCCATTATCATTTGACAAATTATTATATTTATCTTATATTTGAAGGGGAAAAAACCCTGTGTGTGAAGTGAAAGAAAGAATGGGGGAAAAAGGCTGAAAGGATTTTTGCTTTATAATAAAAAATAGAACATGAGGATTCTGGCCTTTACTTATTTTCCAACCTGTTAGCTGATTGTTTCGTAATCATTTAGATTAAGCTGGCCAGAAATCTGTTTTTGAAAAAAAGAAAAGAAAAAAAGCAAGACATTTGTTCATGTGAATTTCTTTAAAAATTATCCTCTGCTTTTCTTGCAGGTTATTCAGGAGTTTGGAACGAGGTTATTAATCATTTCGTGGGATAACTTATGGAATTCCGTCAGTTGATTTCAAAGCTCATCGAATTGGAGAAAAGTAAGAGGTTCTTCTATATGGATACTGAGAGGTTCTTCGATATGGATATTAAGGATTTGTGTGAGAGATTTTTAAACCCACACCTATTGGAATTGCCATTGCCAGATGTTGGAGACAACCAAATTTATTTCATCGTCAATGGCCTCATGAATTGCCTTAAGTTGAGAGCAGGACTTGATCAAGATATGATTGACCTAACCAAAGACCTTCTACAGAAGCTGAAGTTGTCAAAAAATATACTTGACATTGCTACAATGCAAGGTGTTGACCCAATGCAACTGATATATCTCTTGGCTCACTATACATTCATGGTCATAAATGCTAAATGGCTGAGAAACGTATATTTGTCTTATTTTTATCAAAGGGTGCCCCATGACATCCAATTTCAAATTTCTCAACTGCATCGCAAGATTGAGCTTGTTGATCCCCAATTTCATGCAACTTCTGTACACGTCATGAAAGCTTCAAAAGAACTATCAAGGTCACCACTCACTTTTGTTCCAGAGAAGAACAAGTATATAGTGGCAGAATTTGTTGACTCTCTCCTTGGTGCTCTTAGGCAGATACTAGATTTTCACATCACTTTTATGGTCCCTGTGCAGGATCATATTCTGAATCTCCATGAGGGAGTAAAGTCAATCAGTATCCTTCTCCATGTGAAGCAAGAGAATTTCAATGCTCTACCTGACAAAATGAAGGATCATATTGGAGTTGTGATCATTGATTTAGGAATTGTAATTTGCTCCATTTCAGTGAATGAAATAAAACATGGCTTGGCAAAGGGAACAGATCTTGCAATTTCTCGTTTGGTGAAAGATCTCCAATTTGTGATGCAAGAAGTTGCACAAACGCATCCTCCATCATCATCATCACTCAGATTCCCTAGGACTAACGAGCTGGGCTCTATTGATTTCTTCTTAGAGAATCTCCAGGAAATAGCAACTTCTGAGGCCGGTTCGATTGCTTCCCCAAAGGATCAAATCCAAATAATCCAAGAAGATCTTTTATTTTTAAGATCTTTCCTACAGAAAATTGCAAAGCAGCGCAACCAGAACGTGAAATTTCAAGCTCTTTGGGATGGTGCTATGGAGGTGGCCTACAAGGCAGAGTTTGTCATCGACTCTGTTGCGCTTGGGGATAGACTTGAATGTTTGGATACTGTTGCTGGAGATATCAAGCATACGAAGACTGAGGCCCTTAAAGTCTCTGACAGCATCAGGAATGATGATGAAGCTCAGAGAGTTGCCAACAACTCTATTCACTTCAAATCACAACTCAGTACCCTAGCACTGAATGAAGTTCTGGTGGGTCTTGATGAAGAGGTAAAGACAATTGCAGATAGGCTTACCAGGGGTTCAAACCAACTAGATATTGTTTCAATTGTGGGTATGGCTGGACTTGGTAAGACAACATTAGCCAACACAATTTACCATCACCCTTCAATTTTAGGCCACTTCCATTTCCGTGCTTGGTGTACTATTTCCCAAGTATACAGCAAGCAGAATTTGTTAGTTCAAATTTTGTCCAGTATTGGTAGTGGAAGTCATGATCAATATATTAAGATGCATGAAGATGATTTGGTTGTGACGCTCTTCCAGCTTTTGAAGAGAAATAGGTATCTTATCATTTTGGATGACGTGTGGGACATTGGGGCATGGAATTTGTTGGAAAGATCGTTGCCAAACGATGCAAATGGAAGCAGGATTCTGTTCACCAGCAGGATTGAGAATTTGTCTTTGCAATTTAAATCTGATAGCCAGCCTCACCATCTCTGCCATCTTAGTGATAAAGAGTGTCTTGAATTGCTTCTGAGGAAGATATTTGGCAAAGAAGATTGTCCTCCAACGCTAATCAAAGTTTTAATGCAAGTAGCAAATAAGTGCAAGGGGCTACCTCACACAGTTGTCATTTTTGCTGGAATTCTTTCAAGAATTGAGCCAGACTGCTGGCAAGAATTTGCAGACAGCCTCAATTCCAACACTTCTAATAGCACTGAACCATTGGAGCTGAGTTACATTCATTTACCTGAATATTTGAAGCCATGCCTTCTTTACATAGGTGCATTTCGAGAAGACCAAGATATTCCTGTCCGAAAGTTGTCATGGCTTTGGATCTCTGAAGGATTTGTCCAAAAGATAGAAGGGAAGAGTCTAGATGATGTGGCAGAAGACTACTTGAAAGATTTGATTGGTAGAAGTTTGGTAATGGTAACTGAACAAAGAACTCTTGCTGGTGCCAAAATTTGCCGACTTCATGATTTAGTACATGAGTTTGTTGTGGCAAAGGCCAAAAAAGAAAGTTTTCTACAGATTTCATATGGGAGTAATGACCTTCTACAGATTTCAAATTGGGGTGATGACCTTTCTACTTCTACTGGACCCAGCCCCCACCGACTGTGTATGTATTCGATGAGCGGAAAGGAGCTTGCTATGTCAAGGCCATTTTTTCCTGGACTACGTTGTTTGCTCTACTTTGGTTATGCTTGTATGGGTTCAGAAAAGCTGCATGATGGCCCCATTTGGTTTCTAAAATCAAAACTTCTTAGAGTTTTAGATTTTAGGGACATGCTTATTTCTGGCAATTTTCCAAGCGAATTATTATTGCTTGTGCACCTAAGATACTTGGCAATTAGCTTGTGGTATTCAGCATCCATTCCATCTGCCATAGACAACCTCTCAAGGTTACATACATTTCTGGTAGGAGGCAATGCTGTTGCTCGGTTGCCTAATACTATCTGGAACATTAAGACACTGAGACATCTAAGGAGAACAGAGTCTCCGCAGTCGAGTGGTTCAACACTTGGACATCAAAGGAATAAAACATTCCCGCCGAGTGGTTTTACGTTACCCACTCGCGACATTGAAAACTCCCCAAATCTAGATCATTTAGACTCTTTTAGCCTTGCAATTAACTGCTTTGGTGAACAATTGCAGAAGATACTGAAAAAGTTACCAAGCATTCGTAGGCTAAAATGCGTGCATGCAGATGCTGGAAATCAGACTGGGATTGTCAAGCTAGACAGTTTGAGTCGACTAGAATCACTTCAGCTGCATCGCTTTTATGGCTGCAAGTTTGAAGTCCCAATGAATTTGAAAAAGCTCACTCTCTCACGCAATAAATGGCCGTGGAGTGAAATTTCAACAATTGGAAAATTGCCCAATCTTGAAGTGCTTAAATTAGAAAAGAAGTCCTTCATGGGGGAAAAATGGGAAATGCAAGAAGGGGAATTCTCTAAGCTCCGATTCTTGGAATTGTCAAGATTGAATCTTTGCAACTGGACTGCCTATAATTCTGATAATTTTTCTCATCTTGAGAAATTGGTTTTGTATAGCTGTCTACGGCTGGAAGAGGTCCCTCTTTGTTTAGGGGAAAGTTCTACCATTGAAATGATTGAGGTGGAATTTTGTCGCAAGTCTCTCGTAAGTTATGTAGAACAAATTCAGCAAGAACAGATGGAGATGGGAAACCAGGATTTGAAGGTCGTTATCACACACGCCATTTGATAGGCGGCACAATTCTATTTATGCTGCAAAATTGACAACCCTTTTAGGCTTTTGTGGCATTAGTGCGGCAGAAAAGGAAAAAGCCGTTATTAAGAACACTCTAAATGACGGGGCTGTAAATTAGTTTATATTTCCTGGGGCTAAATACATTTTCCTGAGTAGAAATTACTTGTCTTTCGGGAATCTATTTCCCGAGCAAATATTCCATTTTCTCTCTCCCTTCTTCCCTTCTTTCACTGCCTCTTCCATTTTCTCTCTTTACAGCCAGAAGAGCTCAATCTGTATCCCTCTACTCAATTGTGTTTCTCCTCCATTATCTCTAGTAGTTCTCTGTTTCATGAAAAGAAAGAAGGCTAGATTTAATCCCTATTTGTGTTTTAATCTCAATTTTCTTCATCATTCATAAATTCCGATCAATAGCAGCATCATTTTTGAGGATTTTAGTGTCAATCTCTCTTCATTTCCAAGTCTTTGTGCATAAATTGAAGGATCCAAACATCACAGAGCTGGTTTCACTTCTCCAACTCTGAATTCCTAATTATCGCTGAGGAATCTCTCTTAGGTGTTGCCATTTAAATGCGAGGTAATTAGACTTTAGATATAACTATTTTAGTATGTGCAAATTTTTCATTCAGATACTTTTATTTCATACAAATGAAGAATTCTTACACGTTAATCCCATAATTGAAGCTTTTACAGATTAAAACATGGAATTTTATCGTGTTTTTGTATTTTCTGGTTGAATTCAATATGATTTAAGGTGGAATTATGAGCTTTATTTTCAAAACTTGAATGGCTTTGTTTGTCTATGCAGAATTATGTATACCTTTCTAGGTTCTGAATGCAAATCTTGTGTGTTCTTCTGGCTGTCTTTTCTTTAAAGAAAAAAGGTTTTTGATTTTAATAGTTGTTAGAAATTGTTGGCAGTTGTAAATAATTTTTCCTGCCTATAGACGCACAGAAACTCTTCTAATTTATTGACATATTCATTACTAGTTCCTTTTTTTCTTTTGGCTCGTGTCCTTTTCAGAGTTTTTTTTGTGAAGAAATTTGTAGTTTAAAGTGAACCTCTTTAGATTCTTTATTTTTTTGTGCTTTTTCTGCAGATTCTTGCAATTTTGGGGGGTTATGGATTGGCGGCAATTGGAAAGTTTTTGGAAATTTGAACTGTTGAAAAGGAAATCCATGTAGGTGCTTTCCTGGGGCAATTGAGAATTTATATAGCAAGTATGGCAGGTGGTTATTTCTTTTTGTGTTCTCCTCTTTGTAGGCATTTTTGAGATAGTTTTCTTGGATGTTACCAGTGTGACTTTGACGCCTGAATTGTTAGACAAAAAATAAACTTCTTTGCAACTGTTAATATGTATATGGTGCTGTTTAGCTAACACAAGTTCTATAGAATTTAACAAATTATGTTGAGAAGTATACTTCATCTTGATACTGAGGAAATTATGAATCTTTGCTTTTTGGGAAACTAATGGGTCATTTCTTGATGTCTGAGTTGAGTCATTTGTTGATACGTGAATCTGTGGGACCTACTTGATTGCTATTGTTTTCAGCTTGTTAGTGTTGGATATAGTTTTCTTGATAACTTTGACCAATGCATGTTAGTCTATGGTAACTGGCTTTATTCAATTCATTTTTTATTGTTCTGCTAAACAATATAATGATCAACCTGTTGCATTAAAACTATGAGGTACAGTCATATTAGGCCCTAGGAGGTATGTGGGCTTTATCTGGTTTTAAAGTTAATGACGTTCAATCCAAATATCCTTGTTAGCTATCAAATATATATGACCAACTGAATGCCATATGTTGAAAAATTAGACAATTCTTCTTCTACTGAATTAATTTCTGTTTTATAAACCATTCAGGAATTTCTATGGAATATGAGAACTCCTTATATCTTCTGTTGACGGCAGTAAGTAGAGGAGTAGATCCTCATATATGGTCTGATTTTTGCTGAGCAGGTAATCCCTATTTCTTACACATCAAGTACCAGAAAATTGGTTCCTTCCTAGCTTGCTGCATATTCTCATTATAGAGAACAAGACCATTGTCTAGAGTTGATATAATTTCCTATCTCATTTATGTATCTAAACGGGGAAAAATCTCATTGCTATTGCGTCACATAACATCAATATGATAGTAAGGGGTTACTAAGTAATTAATAGCACTGTTATGCTTTGTACAAGACTGTATTTCTTTCTCCTAGATTCTAAATCTTGCATAATTGATAGCATGTAGTTCTTCGAAATTTTCTTGGTAACCAAGTCTAATCATCTTATAACACATATTGCAAGGTCTGTAAATCTCTTGAAATCTAATGAGAAGTTGGATTGAGTTTATAGAAAAATCAATTGTTAGTTTACGTTCTTTTCTGGAGTTGAGCCAAAATTCTTCCTACAGCATCATCTCCGAGTTGCTATACCCAAAATTTTACTTTTGTATTAGGACACTTAATAACGTGAAAGGCTATGCTATATAGCTGTTGTAAATGCTGTTGATTTTGGGGGCTGTTGCTTTTAATTGACTGACCTCCTTGATCAGCATAACATGGTTATATCATCAATGGAGCTAAAGATTACATGCATAAATTAGGTTTACTTTTACTCATCCTTGTTAATTAGCTAGTTTAAGAGAAATTTGATATCATAGAGTTTGATCCTAGTGATTTTTTTTTTCAAAATAATTATCATGTAAGCAACTTCTTACGCGCCAAACACTGCCGGAGAAAGAAGGCCTCAGGCAAGTACAGTTGCATCATTCCAAGGCATCACAAAGCATTGCCTCAAGTGAAATACTTGTGGTCTGTCACTTTTTCTTAGGAATTTTCAGTGGTTTTATAGTTCGTTCTTTTTCTTCTTTGAATTTTCAATGCTTTTCCAGTTTTCTTCAAATTTGTTCCAGGCATTAGCATTTAAAATAGACTATGGACGTTTCAAGGTCAGGCAAATTCATTCTTAGTATATGAAAGTCCATTTGAGTGATAGCTTTCATTTGCTAGCACATTGCATTGACATGGTTGCATTGTAACTAGTTTTGGTGTCTATGATTCTGGGACAAAGGCTGCAATGCAAAAATTTGAAACCATGATTGTGAATATGATGAAAGCGGAGTGATTATATGCGTCTCAGAATGTTAAAAAAGATTCTGTATTAGGTTCTCATTAACACGGGTTCAATTCATGTCTAGTTTCATTTATTTTGGTATCTGGTATCTATATGGTTTGGAAAATGAGAAAGAGAAATAAAATGGGTTGGCTTTTTGGCAATGATTTTGCAGATGCTGAATATGTGGGGCTATAAAATGAATTAGGTGCATCTGGTCGAGTTTATGTGGATTGGACGGTTAAAATGAATTAAATGCATCTTGGCACTGGTGTCACATGCAAGTTAAGATGATCCGATCCTGTCCTGAGTGCCACTATTTTTAGCCATATGTTATCTTCTATTACTTGTCATGCTCTTATTTTCATTCTTGGTGGCTTTCATGTTATGTATTCCCATGCTTTAGCTTTCCTATACGCTAGTGTCCTGTCCGTTTTGTGGTCTGGAATACAGATTGAATTGTTGTAGCCCTTAGAGATAGGTTTCTTTCTTCTCAATCCTATTGATCAAACTTCTCTCAATAAATTATAGTCTTTGAATCCCTATTTCCTCGAAATCAAATATACTCATTTAGTAGTTTGGGTTCTTTTATTTTGAAAACTATAATTTTATCCTTACCGCTTACTTCTTCTCGTTGCAATATTGGTTTACATTTTTATAAGAATTTAAGTATTGAATGTGTGTGTTATATTCGCCCTGACTATACATGCAATGGCTTCCATTTTGACTGCTACTCCCGAAAAAGGCCTAAGCTTGGACTAGTTGGTAAATTATTGCCTATTTTTTCCTAGGTGGTTTAAAAAATTCTTCAAAATTTTGTAACAGGAAAATCACTCTGTTTTATCTCTTTTTTGCAGATTTACTGGAGTTGAAGGTCCAATTCCTTCCTAGCTAGCTGAAGATCTACTTAGCATTTTTTTTTCTTGCAAAATGGTAGCAGAAGGAAGCAGGGTACAAAGAGCAAGTTTACAAGGAAAGGATTGTGAGGGCATGCAAACAATTCATTTGAGGTAGTTAAAATGCTCCACGAAATCTTTTTCAAGTTGACCATCTTTGTTCTCTTTTGTTCATTGGCAGCGAAATATATTTCTGTACTGTTGCAGGTGCATGGTTGATACATGAAGATATTCTTGAGGGATGCAAATGTAGAAAATTTACTTTTGAAACCCAGGCATTTGGATGGATGAATTTTTTGCAATGGAACTGAATTTTTAATTTGATTTTGGCAGATAGTATTTCCTTTATTGGATGACAGCAATGAAGCCTATGGTGCTGATTCCACTCATTAGGATAGTTTTACTTCTGTAGAGTGGTATTCATATGTGTTGAATCAGTTCAGTTGCATTAGTATTCATGGTTCCTTGAATTGAATTTTTGTAGGTTCAGAATTCTCGTGATTGCAGTGACAACCATGGTCATGGCATTGTCTGTCACACTAATATGCTCTCCATGCTTTTCTTTTCCTCTTTATCGAGTTGATCTGGAATAATCTTAAGGGAATAATCTATATATCATCCGAATTTCTGAAATCTTCTGTTGCACTTATCAGTTCCTTCTATGTATTGTAGTCAGAGTAATATAGAAAATTGTAGATGGCTTCTACTTGTCCCATAGACACTAAATGGCTCATGGAAGGTAGTGAGGAAAAGGAAAGACTTTCCCTTGGAATTTGTTTCTCACGTCTGGTTGCAGAGGTAAAGCAGCAGGGAAAAGGAATCAAAGAATTTGGTGAGGAGTTTGGAAGTATAATTTGCCTACAATCCCTTTGCTCACTAAAATGTGCGGAAACGAAGGAATTGGTCATCTGTTGCAGGTCGAAGCGCCCATTTTATTTCGAATTATATAGGACTTCCACTGAGATTTGGCAGTTTGGGATTTGTGTCTGTGCAAGAAGCAACTGAAGGAGGCATTCTGGATCTTTTCTTTGGTCTGAAATGTGAAGTATTCGACATGACTAGGAAGCATAAAACAACTCTAATGTTTCGAACTCAGCACAGTTCATGGGCTGTGCTCTAGAGAGGCTTCATTACTATTCGTAATTGTTCTTTTTTGGTTCAAAGTATGTTGATTTAGTCAGAATCTTTCCTGCGATGCTTTTGAGTCTATCATGCTCTTTCATTTGAGTTCATGTTTATGATCAGTTTGTGGTTGGATTGAACACTGTTGATATATTCTGTACATGTACCAAGATACTAACTGGCATAAGTGGTCTTGCAAACTTCAATGATAATTTGCAAATCATATGTAATGAAAACTAAGAGGTAATAGCCATGATCACATAAACGAGTAAGAAAATTCAGGCTCTTTTTTCGAGCAACAGGCCATGTCACTTCTGCAAACTGAAAATGCAGAATTTCTTCCAATCATCAACTGGCTCTGTTGTATCATTACACCAATGAAAAAGGGTGGCAGCTCTGCTGTAGACAGAGTAGATGCACGATTCAACACTAACTACACATTTCTCATCCAGAAAGTACAAGTGCATCTAGAGGATGTATCTTTGTATTCATAAATGGCTTGTACAGAAAAACTAAAAGTTGAGGAATCGAAGTTTTCATTCACTATCCAGTTGAAAAAATACAATTGAATTGATGGAATGGCAGCAAAACTGAATGTAACAGGAAGATGCTACATCCATATTGCATGTTATCATCTAAAGCTTTCTGAGTTAAAGCGGATACAACTCTTGTCAAAACAAATTCTTGATCAATGGAAAAAAAGAAGATGACTTTTTCTTTGAGAAGCTTACATGCAGAAAAATTAATCCTTGAAGGACATTGAGACTCGATATCACTGATGGCTTCCAAGAATTGGTTGTTTCTTGGACAGCTGTTCCTAGGCGAAAAGAAAATTGGAAGCTGGCCATGGAGTGAGGATTTTCCCATAGCATTTTCGAGTGAAATGGTAATTGAAGCAGGTGAAGATGTGGCAGTATGAATGGCGGGCTCTTTTAGTTTTGTTTTCTTTCTATCAATGTCTAGCAGCCCAGTTCTTAGGTGTAATACTGAGATGCCATAGTTTGTATAGCTGGTACTATTGAGCTATTTTGCTCTCTGCTGGTAAATTCCCTACTTATCACGTCAATAAAATTTTTACATTTTGCCTGAAATAAAAAAGATATTAACCTATTCCCCTTCCAGGAAAAGGAATAGCCAAATTTTTTGTTAAGAAAACATGGTCATTAGTATGAATCATGTGTTCAGATTCACGATCATTTATTTTTGCTTGTCTTGTATATAGGGGTGGCTAACCTTAAAAATCCCTCTTCCCTGCATATCTAAATATTTTACCAAATTCTATTGGATAAACCTACTAGTTTTAATTCCCATTACCAAATCCTCTCACTCATGATTTCAGATTGTCCATCGGCTATCCTCGACCCACTAAAGCATCGAGTCTTGGATTTTTATGATCCTCTTATTATATTATATTGGGTTACTTATCGGTAACTTCTCATAAATATCAAATCCTGACAGATAACTCATCCGTTATTTAATCGAATTAACCATCGAATTGAATACTCGTAGGTATCAGATCAGGCAATGTCAAGTACATGTGTATGGATCAAATAGCCGACCCATTACCATCCCTAATTGTATGTGTCAATCCAGGCAATGTCAAGTACCATGATTATCATCCTTTGCAATTGCAAATCAAATTCAAAATTATGAAAATTTTTTACATAATATTTAGTTCAAATTTATGTATTTTTATTGTTCTATTTATCAAATAAAAAGTGATTTTGCAACATACTAAACGGGGATAAAATTGTAATTGGACTTGATGGGTATTATAAATAAATATTCAAAAATAGGAATTGGGTCTAAACTCGAAGAGTGCTATAAATTGATAATTGAGTTTATAAATAAATTTAAATAAGTTTGTAAAAAGTTAAAATAAATGAGCATAGGTATTTACATGGATCATTTTTGGCTTATTCATTTGTACTTGTATAAATAGGCTGATATTCAACTTGGTATGAATGAATTGATCCAATTACACCAATTACTCAGTATACCAAACCCGTCCTTGTTGCTCGAATTGCCACCTTGCAATGTTCTATTTACTTGCAACTTAATGAACTACCTTATTAACCATTGACTATGCGCAAAGGTGAAAATGATTTTCGAAGATATGTAAGGTGACCAAATGGAAACGAAGAAATTTTGTTTGAAGCAATTATGAAAAGAAAAGGATAAAAATTTATGTAGCACTTGAATTACTAACCGGTATTTTCTAACTTACTTTTTCTTTGCATATTTATTATCTTAGCTCCTTTTTTAACCTAATTTTCTGTTCTTGGTGCATTTGTTGGTTAATCAGTCAAAAATGGTAAATTTTTTAAAGTTAATGACTCAAATTCCCAACATTTTATGAACTCAAATTATCAAATATTTAAAAAAATTAACGAAATTCTTGAACTTTTAGTGCAATTGGTAATTGTATAGTTGAATTTCATTTTTTTTAAATTTTGTTTCCATTTATATTTCCTTTTACAAAACCCATAATCCAAACAAAGGATTTATTTTCTTCGGAATTATTTTTCATTTTCTTAATACTTTCCTTTGTCAACCAAACGCAAGAAAAGATTAGGGTTTTCCAGGAATTTACTTTCCATTCTCTTACTTTCCTTAGTGGTTTCCTAGAACCAAAAAGGGCAGTAAAGATATGGACTTTTTTTTTTTCTTTGGTAACATGCGACAACTTTCTGTCCTTTATAAATCATCATTATGTGGAAACTTTTATTTGTTAACGTCTTTACTAAATTAGTATCTACACTACATATAAAGCAATGATGAAGGGGTTTGATGTTAACATTGGAATTTAAGATTTATTGTCATTTTATGAATTTAACCTTATAAAAACTATTTTTATTTTAATTACCTATAAATACCCATCTATTTTTACTAAGGAAGGGGTTGGGGTTAATGTTGGAAATAACACTTTATGGATTTCCTTTTTTGCCCTTATAAAAACTACTTTTACTTTTGGGATAATTTCAAAAACCTCCCCTGAGGTTTCTGACAATATCACTGGCCTTCCTTGAAGTTTACAAAATTAAACAAACCTCCCCTGAAGTTATGATTTGGATAACAAAATTAGTCAAATTAGAAAGGTAACATTAAAAAAGTATTAAAGAGAGAAATGAAACTCTGACTCCATAAATACCCCTTATGCATGTATATAAGTTGCATTAGTAAAAGAATAAAAATAATTAAAAGTTACAAATAATTAATACACACATTTCACCATTCAAAAAGTTCACATTTAATAAATTAGACAATACAAATAAGCAACAAAATTACATTAATGATCACAAGATTCAACAAAACAGATGAGTCATCTCTTTTAACATGATATATTGCTATGATTCTTGTGATTTTGAACAAACATTTTTTCAAAATTTGCCTTTCTTTTCCCTCCTTCCTTCATTAGGTATATCAATTGATATTATTTTGTAAATATAAGTCATCTTTCATCATTAAAGAAATTTTTAATAGTTATTTTTGTTAATTAGTTACTAATATTTAATTAGTGCTCTAATTACTTAATCGTTAGATATTAGTAAAAGAAAATGGAGGAAAAAGAAAAGGAAAATTCGAAATTTTTTCTGTTCAAAATCACAAAAATCATAGCAAACATCATGTCAAAAGAGATGATTAATCTATTTTGTTGAATCTTGTGATCATTAGTGTAGTTTTGTTGCTTATTTGTATTGTCTCATTTATTAAATGTAAACTTTTTGAGTAATAAAATGTGTGTATTAATTGTTTCTAATTTTTAATTAATTTTATTTTTTTACTAATACAATTTATATACATGCATAAGGGGTATTTGTGGAATCAAAGTTTCATCTCTCTCTTTAAAGTACTCTTTAAATGTTACTTTTTCTAATTGGACTAATTTGGTTATCAAAACTTTAATTGCAGGGGATATTTGTGTAATTTTACAAACTTCAGGGAGGCTAGTGATATTGTCAGAAACCTTGGGGGAGGTTTCTAAAATTATCCCTTTACTTTAATTACCTATAACCACCCATGATTATTTTTACTTTTGACTATTTAACAATATGTTTTCAACTTAACTATCCCTAAATATTATAACTACCAATATAAAATTATTTCATGGAAAATATTTAAAAGATTAAAGTATGGTTCAGTAATAAAAATTTTATTTAAAATATATGACCATAGATATTATATATTTTTTGATTGCACACTCATTGGGTGCATTGAGCACTAGTTAACAATAATATGCAAGCCAGAAAGCTAGCTGGCATTTTATGGACATTATTCATCTAATTACTCGACATTTAACTAGAACAATGGAGAAAAGGAAAATAATAGTGTAATGCAAATTTCCAATTTGATTACTAAAACAAGTTTCTTTCGACATAACCTTCCATAAAGGATAAGTGCATTAGTTCTAAGGTAATACATAACTTAAACCATAATTTCTCAGGTTAAACATTCACATAAATGTTTTAGCACATGTTTTAGGCCTTGTGACCTTTACACGATAATGTACAAGATTAAAGCCAAATTTTTGCTAGGAATGGCACCACTTAAGAATGCAGTACCTGCCACTTGGGAATAGCACACACTAATTATTATGACTTAGAAGGCATTTGATAATTCCATTATGCATTTACAGTTGGCTCTATTTTTTTTTTTTCAAATAAAGCCTGCTTCATGACATTGAACGCCTCTTAATTTGTATGTCAATTACTTGCTCTGTTAAACTTGTGAACAAATTAGTACTTGCATGACATTAACTTTTAAACATGTACTAGCAATTCTAAAAAGAGGGAGGATTTGAATTCCATTCCTATTGAAATTTTCAATTTATCTTTTGCAAGAGTTTTAGTAGAAGTGGATTTGCTATGTTGCACGAGTCATAACGTACACAATGGTGACAATTCTATCACGAGTCTCTCACCAACTTTCATTTTTAACCACTCAGCCATCGACGAGTGTCAACAATAATATCAGTATTTCTTTAATACCACATCCCCAAAAAGAGGAAAAAAAAAAAAAACAAATTGGTTAGCCACCATTGTACAAGTGTGGATTGCCAATGCCGCAACTTAGGAAAACCAGGTGTAGGCCATCTATGGTTATATGGCCGTATATAAGCAAGAGCAAGGCTTTCGGTTTTTTTTTTTCTAGGGATAATTTCAAAAACCTCCCTTGAGGTTTCAAACAATTTCACTCAATTCCCCTTAGGTTTAAGAAATTACACTTACTTCCCTTGACATAGTAAAGTACCTAAAATGCCCTTCACTTGATAGACAATTCTCAATTTAAAGCAATAGATTTATAAAACACAGAAAAAAATCTATTTTTCTATCTCTTATCTATTTTTGCTCCTTTTTTCTAATTAATATACTATACCCTTTTTTATTATCTTTTATTTTATGAATATTAACAAATTGACATTGCAAAATTGACCAGAGGGAGCAAATTATATATCAAACTAAAAGGAAATGAAGGGGCTCGTATTAATAGAGAAATAAATAATAAAATTAATTATTGAAATAGAAAAAAGAACCAAAGATGTGAAATTAATCATATTTTGCTTGTTGTGGAGAAAATTTTTTGTAAAATGCCAATAATTGCATGAGAATTTCTTTCATTGAATGAGAAATTTTTTATTATAATTTTATTATCGAGATAAAATTTATTTTCTACTTTTGAGGTATTAATACTTTTAAAGTCATAAAAGAGTTGTGATGGTGATTTTAGACTAGATGAATTTGAATTGAAAAGTCATTTGGACATTGAAATTTAATTTTGGCATATAATTGGTTGTCAATGGTATTTGTGTGTATTTTTTGTCTTTTAATTTTAATTTTTTGTATGACAAGCATTGATGATATATATACATTTTGAGATCTTTTGACAACTATTTAGATTTGGAACTTATGATTAAATGATTGATGGGGATTAAGTTTGTTGATTTGTACAAAGTGCAAAAAAAATAATTGAATATATTATGTTTTTCTTTCTTACTTTTGTAGAAAAGGGCAATTTAAGATTTTTGAGAGAAAATCTAATTTGTTGGACCAATATTGTTATATAAATAGTAAAATAGGGGAAATATATGTAATTTTTAAAACCTGAGAGGAGCTCTCTACAATTATAAAAAACCTTAGGGGAGGTTTGCAAAATTATCCCTCTTTTCTACCCTGAATAGATAATTCCTCCAACAAATCTACCATGAAAAAATCATTAACTGAAAAGAAAGTGAATTTGGAGGTTGGGTAGTTAAGTCCCCAAGTTTGTCTCAAGGGTTAAATTTGGGATTAGGTTTAATTAACTAACTTCAAAAGTCTGATAAAAAAAAGAAAAGAAAGTGAATCACCAAACTAACTCTATGGAGTTACAACATTGCATAGTCAATAGTCTTTTCACGTTTGGCACCAAAAATGAGTTTGACATTTCTTGAAAATAGTGATCCAGATTCGGTGGCATTGAATGGAAGAATGGAGTCCGAATCACTAGGCAGCTGCATTGGAAAGGAGACGAGTTGAAAATGCAAATATTCCACATTCCACAATTTAAAGACAAGAAAAAGGGCGCAACAAGAATCACACGGAATTCAACAAATAAGTCATCGAGGCAAAAGCTTCACATTGTCTCTAATACTCCTAGCTAACAAGAAGCTTATGCCCTAGGCACAATGTAATTCATGATAAAGCTTGGCGTGAGAGAACGCTTACCTTCTGTAGCTGGCCCATCCTTAGTCGGTCCATCCTAAGCCTTAGCAGATCCGTCCGCAGCCACAATTGAATCATCCTGAGCCTTCTTTTGACTGTTTTAGGAATATGACACAGCATAAATTATCAAAACAGCACAAAAGGCAAGTAGCATATACTTGGACCAACATCAATTAAAAATTAACCAAAAGAAACACGTCTCAAAAAGGTGGAGGCACTCGAACTGAAACACCAAAAGGAGTCAAGATAAAAATCCTATCGTTTATTTTAGCAACAACACCGAAACTTTCCTGGCCACAAGTTTTCCAACCCCTGCTCTTCCAGGTATTATAATTGCAGAACATGTGGCCATCTCTTTCACAAAAACAGACTCTGCATTCGGAATCAAAGTCCTGCCATCTTCAATGGCAAGGAAAAGGTAAAAAGCTACTACATTGGTTAGTGCATGGGTGAAGTCAATACTGTGCTGCAAAAGGGTACCTTTGATAACACAATTTCATGCACAGCTGACTGAGAATCTTACTGCATTGCTTTGACAAACCTCAACAACTGAAAACAAGTACAAGTAAAACTAGTACTATAGGAATCAAACGATGAAGACTATCTATGTTGATTAAAATCAGTGGGAATGGAAGCCCTGCCATTGTCATGTGTTATTATCAGCTAAGTACTCAACAGTATAGAGACCTACCAAGATTTTGAAGAAAAATAAATATACAAAACACAAATTGTGTCAAATAATCTCAGTTTCCTCTTAAGGTACGAAGAAAATCTTACATCTAAGCTAATATTCAGTGTCATCATCAAAGCCGAACCACACAAGAAGCACCAGAGAGGAAATGGAAAAAATAGCAAAGCCAAGGCTGAGTTAATAGACAAAGCACCTTTCTTTAGAGGAAGGCTCATCCTGTGGTTTCATAGCTGGAAAGAGCAAGACTTCCTGTTTAAAAACCCAAAACAAGGCTGATTATTGTAGGTAATAAAAGAATGTGAGAGTACATAATTAAATAGGCTGATGCCTATGGGCCATTGAAATATAAAAGTATGCTGACACAACCAAAAAAAGAAAAGCCATAGTGACGATCTTATGTCACGCTAGGGGAAAAAAATGTGAAAGTTTATTTTGCCTCTGCTTGAGCAGGAACCTGCTATTTTGCCTCCACTAAAATCAATATTACTCTTATCCATTTGCAACTCAATTCAACCAAAGCAATTACAACCTAAAGTCTTAAGCCAGACGAAAGCACAATATTTACATGGTTGATTGTCAGTATAAAAATGAGGGAGGCCTCTGGAATTTAGTGAATCTACGGGTCTAATGATAAATTAGCCAATAATAAGACAATGGATGCTTATTTAAACATCTCTGTCAGCTACAATTCCTTCATTCTGCCCAAATGCTTATCAATTTACAGCACAAATATGCCTTAAGCACCACCCCCACCTCAAATCAGACACTAGGTTCTCTAAACAACCACCAACGTATACTGCACTTCCTAAACCACAGCCCAAACATACCAAGAATAACCCTCTCATTGGTGAAAAAGTCGTGTCTCGGTCCTTCAACTATTCACAACCTACATCTCCAAGAAGATATGCCTAGTTATTTTTTCTTTTATTTTCTACAATTTGGTGCAGAGCAAACATGTCTAAACAAAATCGGCTAGTCCCTGTGAATTTCAGTTTGCTGGAGCCTCCAAAAGCATCATGGAATATCAAATCCCAACCTGAGAAAATAACCATCCATACACTAAGCCCAGTCCAAGTGCCTATCTTTCGAGAAAAAGAGCTTCTGTCCGAACAAGAACCACAGATATCCTTCCCAAAAAAGAGGAAAACCCTCAAATCTTCTCTCTCCTGACCCAACAAAAGGATACAAAAGAGAGCCAGGAAAGCAGATTCAAAAAGATAGCAAGATTGAAAGCTAAGCTATAAACAAAAGCAGATACACGTGACATGCAGAGTCATGTGAGTAAACAGGTACAGACCTTGATATTCTGTGAATCTGTCAGTAGCATAGCAAGCCGATCAATACCGAGCCCCCATCCACCAGTTGGGGGTAGCCCATACTCGAGAGCTGTGCAGAAGGTCTCATCCAAAGCCATTGCCTCATCATCACCAGATTGTCGGTCCTAAATTCAAGTGCAAATGGCGGCAAAGTGCTGTCATATGATGTCTAATTGAAAAACCATTATAGCCAACTCCATAATAGGTTCGTGTACCTTGAGTTGGTCAGCGAAGCGCTGCCGTTGTACAACGGGATCATTCAATTCAGTGTATGCATTACAAAGCTGTAAATTTCCAAATATTAGACTAAAATACTGAGATAGTGAAATAGTCCCTACCTTTACTACTACAGAACAATCTCAAATTGGAAGGTCAAGCTAATTACATACTTCACGCTTGTTAATGAACAACTCGAACCGTTCCGTCAGGCCTGGGCTTGACCTATGCCACTTAGCCAACGGACTCATTATCTCCGGATGGTTGATTATGAAAGCAGGGTCGACACAAGTCTCTTCCAGAAAGTGTCCGACGAGCTGCAATCCAAGAAGTTAGAAATGGATATGGGTGGGTGGTGTGCATGTCTGTGTGTAGTGTGGGTGGAGAGAGAGGGGGGAGGGGGAGATCTGCCTAAAATGTAACACATGCAGAATCTAAATCATTCTTGACTTCAAAATAAAAATTGCTTCCAGTGACAATTTGTAGAGGATGATACACATTTTAAAACTGTCATTTCTGCCTGAGACATAACACATGCAGGATTTAAATCACTCTATAGTTCCAAATTAACATTGCTTCCAGTGGCAAATTTTGGAAGGATGCTACGTATTTGAAAACAGTCATTCACATGCCCTCAAGGAATATGATGAGTTTGATATAAAGAGAATGCTGAAACACAACCATCTAAAAGAGAAACAATTGACAGTAAAAGAACAAAAGCAGTATTTAACTGTAATACAAGTTGTCAACAAACAGAAACCCCCCCTTCCAATGTCAGGGGTGCTTAATGTTAACATTCATTTCCTCTTTCAAACAATCAATTACCATCTCAGGTTCCCATGTAAAGATACAAAGAATCCATTATTCACTATAAACATTGAGAGCATGTAAAAGATAAGTTAAATGGCCTAAAAGATGGAATGCGTACATGCCACTTGTTTTTTGACAAGACAACTGAAAATCTGTTGCGGCATAATGTATACGCAAAGAAACAGTATTTACCTTATCAAATAATCTAGCAGTTGTTTGGGGAGGGGGACATTTGATGTCAAACTTTGCACATGCATCTAACAGATATTTGTTAGCTTCAACACTTGAGAGATCCTTGGGTATATTCAGATTTGCCATCTTCTCCAACTCATCTATCATGTCAATCCTTCTGAAGAAGTTAAAAAAGGGTTGAATTAAATAATAATATATGGATGGACAGGCCTAGCCTTAACAGAAAAAGAACAAACAAGTCGAGACCTGAAAGGAGGGGTAAAATCAATCTCAATTGGATCGTTCTCCTGTCCATTTGCGTGATACTTAATTTTGTACCCCCCAGTGAGCTCCTTCACCATTCCTAAGCAACACATTATTGTTTAGCAAGCAAACGAATTTTGATCCAGAAAAATTTCAGAAAGTGAGCAAATTTCTAAAAGAAGAATGAAAGTAATGAAATGCCAGATACCACTGAGCATTTTTTCAGTCAGCTCCATCAGGTCATTGTAATCAGCATACGCCATATAGAATTCACATGTAGTAAATTCGGGATTGTGTGTCAAGTCAATTCCCTCATTCCTGAATTGCTTTCCTATCTCATAAACACGATCAAGTCCACCAACAACCAGCTCCTTGAGATAAAGTTCAGGTGCAATACGCATGAACAGCTTCATGTTCAGTTCATTATGATGAGTCACAAAAGGACGTGCTGCAGCTCCCCCAGCAATCATGTTCATCATGGGTGTCTCAACCTTATGTGAAGAATAGTGCATTGTAATGGAATTAAGGGATCAGAGCCAAGATTATAAGATCAAACAAGGTAAATTTTGGCACAACTGCACCCAAATTACCTCCAGGAAATCAAGATTATCAAGAAAACTTCTGATATAGGAGATTATCTTAGCTCGAATCTTAAATATTTGACGAATTTCCAAGTTCAACATCAAATCCAGATAACGCTGTCTGTATCGTGTTTCCTAGTATCAAAAAACATAGTTATGTTGGAGAAGATAGAACCAGAAGAGGGGATACATCAACTTTAAACAGTTGCAAAAAATATTGCGGACCTGATCTTTTAATATATATGACTCGAGATTCCTCCCACTTCCTGGGACCCACAGATCAGTTTTCTGAGATTAAACAAATTCAATTGTTAAGAAGACACAGCAATAGAACTCGACAGCTACAAGAAGCATATGCCTTTACCTTAGTGTTATCCGACCCAGAAGCAAGCTTTTGCCGTGGCATCATATGAAGACAATGGGACAAAACTACAAATGTTTTTGGGAAAATACTCAACTCTCCCCTTTTAGTTTTGCCTAATAAAGCAAAGAGGAACCACAACTTAGATCATGGAACTTTCAAATCAGACATAGTTTACAAAATACAAAACAATGACTTTTCAATCCCACACTACCCGACATCACAATGATGTCATCCACACAGCATTAAGTGTTTCAATTAAAAAGACTGATGCCTAAAGAAAAACATTCACCGCAACACATATACCAAGTTCAAGTACATTTTTATGGTTTGAGTTTGTACTGTTGAAAAACCTCAAAAACATGCACTTTCGACATTGTAACTCCATTTCTAAGATGAGCCACAATACTAAATGTTTTTCATCGAAGAAACCAGCAAGATGGTGTCAATTATAGTCTTAAATTGTAACATTCTATCAGAAAGGTACTCAGTAATATAGGTGAAAACAGGATCTGGGCTTTCTGGAGACAATTGTAATGATTAAAACTTTGTAAACATCCCAGGTCTTCCTCAGGAATGATTCGACAGAAATAACATATAGACTCCACTGAAGATAACTATGACATAAACAGCTAAAAATACCTTGTTAAAAAATGCTCAGAAATCCAAACATTCCTAAAATGATGACCTTTTTATTTTTGTTTTGGGGGTGGGGAATGAGTTTACAAAAATACTTTGAAGAGAAGAAGACAGAAAAACAATTTTTATTCATGAAAGTGTAACCACTAACAGTGGAGATTGTCTCGAACCTGGAAATCCAACAATACCAACAATATCTCCACGCTTAACACCAGAGTGAAATGTGGGAAAATTATCTTCACCCAAATCCGATTTCCTGCATATGTAACCATGGTCAAGTGAAAAATAAGACACAGGAAAGTCTAATTGCACAAGTAGTCATATACGGTGAAATAAAGAAAAATAAACAAAAGGAACCAGACAAGTAGCAAGAATGTATTCACTTAAGCCATGAAATTAACTATCTTCTAACCCCAGTATCCACTTGCTCTAGTCAATTCACTATATCTACAAACACAAAGTACTGAACAAGTTAACTATTCCCTGACACTATTAGTCACTTGCTTAAGTAAGCAAAGCAGAAACAATCAGCTTTTCCTTTTACTATAAGAGCCCTTACCAACCTTAAAAACCAATAAAAATTTACGATTTAAAAATTACAAAAGGCTAATTCAGGCTAACTGTACTCTATCATTCACAAATCACCTTCTGCTAGATATTTAGAAGCATGTAATGAAAAGCATGACAAAAGTTGACATTCATGTATTCAACAACCACAGGAACTCAAACAGGAGACTGAATTTATGTTTTCCTTGTTTCATAACGATCCAGCCAGATATAAGAATAATTATATGAAATTTACAGCATGTAGAAAGCATCAGAAACAAAGATAATATCATATGTTTTTCATCCCAATTGAGATTTGGAAAGTCAATGGTGTCACATAAATACAAGTTTTGAGTATGTTGTTCAAAGCAACCACTCATGCATTAAGGCTTAAACATCTGATGTTCAATTCAAGCTAGAAGGTCTATAATTTCTGAAACATAAATCTTTGAATCTAACCCAACATTTTCCTCCCAGAAGATAAAAAATAACCATGGACATGAGTACCTTGCATCAGCCATAACTTGAACTTTAGCACCACCACCATGGAGATCATAAAAAAGTAATTTTGCCGATGACGATCGTTTGTTCATGATTCGTCCTGCCAATGCCAACTATATTTTATCAACATTCAAAAAAATGAAAAAAGACTGACCATCACTAACACCAATATCTTATAATATCTCCATTACCTGCTAATGACACTTCAACATCTTCAAGATGCTCCCCACTTTCCAAGCTTCCATATTTATTCACAAATTCAGGAATTGACATTGAGGCAAAAAATTTGTGAGGATATGGGTTCTTTCCAGCTTCCTTTTCAGCTTCTAGTGCTTTCAGCCTATTTTCATAGTATTGCTGCAAAGCACGAATAAATATAAGTATAAATCTTACAACTACTTAAACAAAGACACAACTAAAAAAAAAGGAAAAGCAAAGAAATAGCAACCGTTGGATCCAATCCCTCATCTTCTCCGCCTTGGGCCTGCTGAGCACGTGAGCTCGTCTTTTGAGCAGCCTGAAAGGTGCCATCACAATCATCATACCCATAATATCGTGAAAAAAACACAAAATTTAAGCACTGCACTGCAAATATTTAACATTTACAAATATTCACATGCTATTTGCTTGATGAAAACTCAGATCCTCGAAAACCGTGACATAGCATGAGAGAAAAACTTGGGTTTCAAATTTTCATATCTCCGCATTATGAACAGAAAATAAAGGACAAAGATAAAACTACATCCACCAAATAAATTTCAAAGCATATAAAAATCAGAAATATGTGTCATCAACTTGATTATATTACTTAGCAATAAGCCGTTTGGACTCTCCAAGGGCTCCCTTCACTGCAGGCTAGATAATTTCAGTAACAAAACAAGTTAATTTTGTCTTTGATTGAGGAAATGTGAAGGCATAGAGCAAAGAGCAAAGGAGCAAAGGAGCACGCCTCAAGTGGAGTTGGCAGCTGAGGAAGCTCAGTTTTCATTTTAAGGTCCCAAGTGATGGATGGTTAGGAGGGTAGAAGGCAGACTTGTAGCATCCCACTTGGTAGCTGGTAATAAGCAATGATGCATAGTTAGCTAGGATTTGCTTATATAGACACTGTGTTAATCCCTTAAGGCATTCTGAAGATTTTTCTGATTTTGTGAGAACAGTGAGCTGCGCTGATGAGCTCTTGCTTTTCATTCTTCTTCTCCAAGTAATTCCTAACTCTTGAATATTTTCCATCCAATTTCCCAGTTGGATTTGTTTCTTTTATGAATGAAATCCTAGTCATCACTTGCTCCCTATTATTAGTTTTCCCTCGGTAATTTGCTGCAATTTAGCTCTAATTGTGTGAGATTAAATCTCTGAACATTAAAACTTATACATATTGCCAAAACAGGCTACTGTAAATAGAGCATGGGCATTGCAAGCCCTTTTGAGATAGTTGAACATTTTCTTACCTTCCCTGGCAAATTTTACGACCTTTTGCAGTCCCCTTTTTAAAAAGGGCTTATATATCACAACTCACTATTGTGAACATGGAATCTAGAGGCCATAAACAAGGGCAGCAGCACAGAAAACACCACGGTCAAACAATAAAAGCATAAAAGTTATAAGACACAAATGCGATTATTCAAGGTAATGAAAAAACTTATCCTCTTACCTTGTTAGCTTTGTCCTTCATGTTTTGCAATGTAAGTTTGATTTCTGCAGCAAAATTAATCAGAAAATTAAAACTGGCGGCAATATTAGAGATATTCAATTAATAAAACCATGCCATTCAAGTTCAGACTTGCAAAAAAATACTTAACTGGGACAAGTAGGAAAACCATTTAGGGCGGTAGTTAATGGAACAAAAACAATAAAATTTAGCAATGAGACAGGTCGATGGCTGAAGCGAAATTGGAGTATAAGAGGAAAAAAGGAAAACTGATATTCAAGTTGGGGTAAAAACAATAAATAATAATATTGCCACAGAAACATTCTCGTAAATTTGAAGAAGATTGAAGGTCGCTGTCCACATTGCCTAAGCAATCCTAGCCCCAACAGAGTTTGAGAAGGTAAAAATAAAATATTTTTAAAAAAATTAGAAAAAAAATACAAATTCTGAGACTAGTGGAGAAAAAGAAGGCAACAGCAACTTAAACATTTTCTTAGCCTAGTATCCAATCAAAACAAGAAAATTGACAAACATATTTTCTGAAAAATATCTTCAGTTCAAATGAACAAGGCCAGAGTGCGGCGGTTAAAAGAAAGAGAAGGCTAACCAGCGGCGCCCGCGGCGGCAGAGGAGGAGCAGAGAGAGCGAGAATGGGGAGACAGTGAGAAGCGAAGGCGAAATTGAGTTGGGTGAAGGGGTTTTGAAGAATGCCAACAGCAACAGGGTTTTCGTCTTATGACATGGTACAAGTTGTGGAGATGACGTCGTAGCATAATTTTCAGAATAGGCAATTTCACAAATTAAGGTAAGAAAACCTCAAAAAAAAAAAAGCTGAATTGGCCAAGAAAAATGGAGCTAATTTCCTGAAATCATGTATGGAATTTATAAAATTCAAAATTTTCTCCTCCCACCAACTCCATTCCCTTTACCCCCACACCGCCACGCCGCCGCCACTATCTCCACGTCCTCTTCTACAGGAAAACAAGAGCAATAGAACTCCAAAATATGTTGCCTCTTAAACCGATTTGGAGCAGTCCTTTGTCATTATAAAAGAACTTACCTAAGGAAGAGTAGAAGTTGGCTTCGTTTGACGGAGTGGAGACAGGAGATTCGCCGGAGGCTGTCGTTGAAGCCTGAATGGTGGAGAGGTCGCTAATTTCTTCTCCTTGGACAGAGCCGGTGTTGTCCTTAAAGCTTGAACGCTAATGGAGTGGAGGCCGACTGCGATGGTCGTCGGCTTCGCTTCGATGGGCGGCTTTGTTGTTTTGGCGCACGGCTATGGAGGGGAGAAATGAGAGGAGAAGTGACCTAGGGACTTAATAGCTAGTTTGGGAGTTCAGATTTCAAAGGAATAGAAAAGAAAGGAAGGGAAAGGTGAACTTTTCACGTTTGGGAGAGTTTAGTGAGACGGAAAAGAAAAGAAACGAACGGATCTTGAAGAGAAGCCAAGCGTTGCTACAGTGCAAAAATTTTCTGACCAAAACGGGCGGAAAGCGAAGGAAAACTGATGGAAGCTTACAAATTTTTTTTTTATTCTTTCTTTTCTCACATAACTTATCCTTTCTCTTCTTTTCTTTTCTATCCTCAACTCACAAACTAGCTATAAGGTTTTCAGGGACTTCGTCGGTTTTTGTAAAGAAAAGAAAAGAAAAGAAGAAAAAACCGGTTTTCAGTGACTTTGGCCGATTTTAGATTTGACCAGTCCAAATTTGAAAATAAAAAATACGATCACGACCATAAAATCACGTCTTTTTGTCTTACTTGAAAAATAATGCCAATAATAAACACAAGTAGAAGTGACAAAATGGATATATGATTGATAAAAGATTTTAATTAAATGGATAGTGAATCAAATTGATCTAATCCAATTAAAACCATTTAATAAATGGATCTAAATTGATGTCATTTAAATGGATAGTGTAAACCATGATCCATTCATTTATCCATTTACTCTGTCAAATCCTAAATTTAAGATCCAAATATTTTTTTTCCAAAAAATACAAATTTCGAAAGTTCTATTCTTAAATCACCTAAAACCTTTTGGTAATAACAAATGCTTGTACTACTACTCTATTTCAGTACTTCATAAAATTAGTTTAGTTCCAAGAAAATTTAACTGCTGTAGTCAATTTAACCTTTCGTCATTACTTTAAGTATCATTTTGTAAAGTAATGAACAATTAAGAACTTGGCTACATTTTTATAACTTTTGAATGAATTGAATACGGCTTTACAGTAAAAAGAAGTTTACGTTTCCAATTTTTTGCACTCCTGTTCAAGAGTGATGTCTTGAATAAAAGTGGAGTTCTAATAAAAAATCTTATGTTATTTGATAAGTAAAATATTTTCATCACATATGCACGTAATACCTAAAAATGTATGAAACTCCTTATTATACCATTGATATACAAGCTAACTTATATTACTTAGTAAATTAGGTGTCTTTTTTTTTTTTTTTTGATAGTTGGGTTATGTGATATGGGGAGAGGGATTGCAAGTATGAGGATTTGGAAAAAAAAAGGTATCATTTACATATCTTAACCAATGTTGCGGGGACACTCGTTAGAAAAATTATTTTTATAAATAAAAGAATTAAAAAAATAAAAATTATTTTGACACTGCATGATGCATTCTCGCTTTTTCTTTACTTAAGAATATAAATGTTTGCAATCATTACTACATGAGAATTTAATTAAAAAAAACAAGAGTAGAGACTAAAATATAATTTTGAAAAGGATGGAAGAAATCTAGGAGTTAGAAGCAAATAAAATGCAATTAATGTTATTGACAACTTGGCATGTGAGGAAGTTATGAAGAAAAAAATAAATGATCTCACAATACTAATTTGACATATGAGGAAGTTATGAAGAAAAGAATAGACAGTCCCACAAGATTTTATCTCACATTTTTATAAATGTGTTTTCTATTTTTTAAGTTAAATGGATGTATATGGATAAGATGGATAATCCATTTAAATCCACCAACATAATTGGTTATCCATTTAAAACCATTGAATTTATATGGATCATTCAAATCCATTTAAGGTTGGTTTATATGGATGGATTGGTGGATATGAATCCATTTTGCCACTTCTAAACACAAGTACATCCCACAATTTAAATCCAAATTCAACAATCAGCCCAATGCACCCATTATTTGAAACATTGGCTCCGTTTGGACTGTGGTTTTACTTTACTTAGTTTACTTTGTCAAAACAATATTTCAAAATAGTGTTTGGACACGTCAGACTACATTTCTAAGTTGCCTTTGTGATTTTGCCCGGACCATTTGCTGGTTGACCCCACAAACTCATTAAACGGAGTGAAATTCCTCCATCACGTGAAGAGTTCAGAAAAGCGAATTTAATATCCCATTAAGGTGAAGACACCCATGATTTGTCTGGACGTATCCTCCCGTTGGGAATTATAACAAAACGACACCAAGTTTCTTCGTTTAATTTTTTTGTCCTTCCAAAACCTCCCTATACGTCTCTCTCCTCTTGCAGAAGAGGTCACCCATAGCCAACGGAATCCGCTTCTGGTGGGAACAAGTAAAAGTGGGTACCGCGTTAATTGCGAGTGGATTAAGCGCTTATTTTGTGTACGGTGGGTTTCAACGAAGAAGGATACATCCAGATCGCCGGCGCCGGGCAGTGTAGACGGAAGCAGAGACCGAACGCAGAAATAAGAAATCCAATAATTTGAGGCTTGATTTGAAGGCCAAATTCGTACCAGGGCAATCGTCAGATTTGGCAGGTATGCATCTTGTTTATATCAATTCCTGTCAGCAATTGGAACAAAAAATTTTCCTGAGTCATTTTAATAATTTGAACTGGGCACTTAATTTAGTCGATGTCTCAAGATTCTGCCTATCATTTTTGCGAGCTTCTCAAAACAACGGGGTAGAGTTCTTCGACGGAAAAACTAATTCGTCAGCCGTGCAGGGTAGATCCATGTCTAGTGTTTGTGATGGATAATCTTTAGTATGATATCCCTCTGGTGCAAAATTTCTCACTCATAATTTCTATAGTACAGGAGTCATTTAACAATCATTAATATTTTCAGATCTATACAGTCTTGGACTTCTTTTGTTTCTTTAATTTATCGACTTAAATTATAGGATGTTGGTTATGAAATTGGATCAAATATATTAGCCTGTGTCGTTGTTGTGAAAAAGTTGCCCAAATATAATTCGCCAGAATTTGGATTTCATGATTAACTTTTAATAATTTCTAATAATCAGGTGCAACTTTTGGGTTTGGAAATTAATTCCCCAATCAGAGTAATTATGCAGCACTTAAGCATATTCGATACTGCCAAATTGCTTATATGATGAATTCCTTGCTGCTGGTACAACTTTGATTATGTCGTTCTCATTTCGCTTATTATTTATCTGATTTTACGGTGGCTTCAATATGGCTGAGTAAACAGGTTAGGGATTTCATTCGCCATACCTGCTGGAATCTCCATCTTCCATGCTTGTTCATACATTTGTTACGATTCTGTAATCCATTTATCATGTCTCATAAACCTTTGGACTGGTTTATCATTCGGTTAGATACCAAATACAGTCCAAAAGTTTCTGATGCATGGTTTTGCTACGGTGAACTAAGTAAACCCAATGACAGTCCAAATGTTATGAAGTGTCTTAATAATCACAGCCCTAAAAATGTCATACAACCAGCTACATTACTAGAAGTCTGATTTATAGCTTATATAACAAGAGTTTTGCCAAACCTTGCATCTATAGCCGGCCATATTAAGAAATACAATAGGACCACATACATGCCCCAACAGATTGCAATTACACACTAATAGATTTTTTGGTATTGGAAACCTAGTTGTTGTAGCAACTCCACATTTATGTCGTCTGACATTTCTCAAATACTACCTCCAAACTAATGCAGTCAATCTACCAGGCGCAAGAATTTGAATTTGCTAATTTATGATCTGGTCTGAAGTCCATGCATGTCATGACCTTTTGACAGTGATAGAGCACCAGTAAATGCCCAACAAGCGGAGGAGATCACTGTCCGGTCCAAATACTCCAGCCCGTCTTTCCGAAGCTTCATCTGTCCACTCCGTCACAGACTCGAACGACTACATCTAGTCCCTTGTCAACTACTTCAGAGTAAGTTTTTTAATTATTAAAAAAAAAAACCTATGCAGTCACATCAGGGGATTCATCTATCTCAACTAAAAATTTGTTTTGCTGCCAAGTTCATTTCCTGTGTACTTATATTTGGCATGCATATGACATTTATTGGCTGCCCATGCTAGTTTAATTCAATAAGTAAGCATACTTATGGGGTATGTGACCATGAATGCAGGTCAATCTTGGACTATATCTGATTTTCATAGTAATCTTAATCTGATTTCAACAGCCTTTTCTTAGACTATCACTTTGTCCTAATTAAAAACATCGTTAGTACTTCGCTATATGAATTTAAGGGGTGCAAATGCTTGCTAAACCAGGTTTGATGAGCCAAACTAATACAAACGAGTGCATTTGCCAATTTCTGCTTTCTTGGCTGCCAACGCTTGATCCATCCACATTCTAATAATTGTTAAAGTTGCCTATCTGTTGTAATCTGATTCTTCTTCCAGCACTTCAGATTTTTATTAATGCTTACCGTCGTTTTGGTTCCTCATTTAGATGCCACGTGACCCCAACGCTGTGAAGGCCCATTGGGATGCAAATATGGAGATTCATTTCTGTATGACATTCGTCGAGTGGAAAAGGAGTGGGGAGAGGAATCCAAACGTTTCATCTAAGGCCAATTGGATGAAGCTTGCTGCGCATTTGAATTCGCAGTGGGGGAAGCAGTACGAATGAAGTGTGTACCATTCTAAATTCGGACGAGAGAAGAGGATTTGGCGTGCCTTTGCCAAGTTAAAGGGCTGCGCCAATCTGCCGAAACTGGTATTGATTGGGACGAGAATAGGAGGTGCTTCTTGGCTGAAGAGTCTCAATGGAACAATTTGTGCCTGGTATTTTTTCCATTCGACCTTATAATTCATTTCCAACTATTTAAATGGTGTTTCACATATCTAAATTCCATATGCCACTTCTTGGTGATGTCCTTTTCCTATTTCTTGGCTGTTAAAATGTACCATCTTCCTGCATAGAGAAAACCAGAAATTATAATTGTAATAACTCCTTATCAAATTTTTATTCTAATAGCAGTCAAACTAAGTCGGAGTCATTTAGCTTTGACATTATCAAGACGTGAATATAATCTACCATTTGTTCTTAATTTCTACCATCCTTGCCATAGCCTTTGTGTTTAGCTCTGTATGCGTGCACATTCAGGAGGGGCTGCAATTTTTAAGATATGGATATAGGACATTAAGGGGGGCTGCATTAAGGAGGGCTGATTTCTGTCCTTCGGGGGAGGGAAGTCACAAATGTTATGAACAATTGTCCAAAAGGAGAGCATATATGGAATCTTTTATTATTTTTTGTCCTTGCACAAGCTTTTTTAATCATATGTCAATATTCAATTTGTCTTAACCTTCCTTGGTTTGTCTTTGAAACAGGAGAATAATGATTATAGGTACTTCAGATTCGGGCAATGCGTCGACAAATATGCAATCCTGCACGAGATCTTAGAAACAGAAACCGCCACAGGGAGTCAAGCTCAAGCCTCTTCAGTTCCGCCTTCAGTTTACAATCCACGCAAGCGAGTTGGGCATAGTCGTGGGCAGACTTTCACTTCGCCCGTTGGTGATGATATGTACAACGTGGGCATGGATGGGGATTTCAACGAGGAATCACCAATTGTGGGAGTGAAGCGAGGTTCGAGCAGTCAAGGGGCGACAACCTCGCTCCCAAGTGCATCCCGGGGAAGCAAGTCAAGTCGAAGTACCAATGATCCATTCGTCGAGTGTGCCAACTCCCTCTCCTCCCTAGCGAATTCTAAATTACACATCAAGGGTCGCCGAGCATCTGACAAGGAGAAATTTGATGTCGATATGGCAGTCCAGGTCGTCGAATCATTTGGACCATCACTCGATAAAGGGGCTAAGCTCGCTGCAGTTTTGGCACTCCAGGACGACAAGTGGCGAAAGACATTCCTCAGTCTCAGTCGCGAGATGCAAGAGTTCTAGTTGTACTCTTTGGAGAGTGTACCTCAGTGGGGACCCGATGGAAAGTAGTCGAGACTTGGGATTGTTTCTTGGGTTCTCAATTTGTAAGACGTTGAGTTGGGACTTTTAGTTCCTTTGTATGAGACTTTAAAACTAGTGCCTTGCCCAAGCTTGTAACAATAATTACTCGCTGTATCCTTTATGTTTCCAGAAGTTATTTGGACAGCCCTGTTTGGTTTAAAACTTTTGCTTTGTAACTGGACGTGACTGGACGTGATAGTACTAGCTGTATATTATGGTTAATGTTGGAGGTTTTTAATTGCATTAGTTCATTTGGTTTTTAATAGCTCTGTGATGTGGCCATCGATATGCGATTTCTTGCCGCGTGAGGAAATAAGCAGAAATAGAAATTTGTTGGCTGGAGCATCTTTAGTGCCAATGCGGTTTTAGCCTTTGCCAAGTTTTGGGAAGTCCGTACTAGTGAAATTGAGAATGTGTAGCACATGTTCAGTTTTGAGTCCGAAATAGTTCTGCAGGAGCCAAATTGCGACCCCAATGTACACGAAATCTTTAGCTATTTCAGATTTTTTTGGCAAGGGAAACTAATCAAATTCATTTGTAAATTAAATTTGAAAAACTAATCAAATTCTCTTCGGCTCATGTGTCCGTTAAAATTAAAGTTGAAAAAACATAAGCAAAATGTAGCTAATTCTAAACTGTAAAAGCAAGACCAAAAAATTCGTTGAATACCTAAATAACTAGAAAGGAGGAGGAAAATTTTAATCTAATTCAACTAATATTAGTTAGAGCACCCAAATCAGCAGTTGATCCAATGCAAATTGTCCCTTCAATTTTTCCCTTATGTTAATTATTCTTATTGGTCTGGTGATGTCCTAGAGAAATTTAATTCAATAAACATGTAAACACACGGGACTAATTCTGTCAATTAATCTAAATCTACTTCAAATTTTACCGGCCAATTGGACATTTTATTTTTTTCACTCCAAAACTGCTTCAAATTGCACGAACTATTTAATAGCAGGGACTACATTAGAAATAAAAGGCACACAGCGCTAGCTCATACAGAGGCCAATAATTGTAGATCAGCAAAATTAGTTGACAATAACATGAAATAGATAACCAGGAATCACGTGCTTACTTCGAGTAATGCATAGGTAAAAGGCGATAAAAGCTTCCGGTTAATAAAAGGTTCTAGATACATCATAATGTGTAGACTTTCGGTCTTATAAGGCCAAGTATCGGCTACACAAAAGTCAAAAGGTAGATTCATTTCTCGTGATTATAGGTCCCCTAAACAGTTATTAGTGGGTGTTTCATGAACATCTATGGTAGACAGCAGCTATATTAACCTAGTGATATGCAGACCTCGTGAACCTTTATGCACATGAAAGCTACATTCGAAAGATCTCAAATTTTGACAGAGACTTGGCGTGCTCAGACAGGTACCGTGGGATTCGGAAAAAGTATTCTCAGTGGACGTTATCGTAACCATTCAAATATGTTGGCCAAAAAAAGGAAGCGAGCATGCAGAGGTAAAAGGTGCTTACCGTCAATTCGTAATGGAATCCAAAGACGGTTTCTCGTGAGCTAGCAATAATGGTAGTAACTGTTATTGACGCGAACACCTCCAATGTTGTCTTCCCTTTTTTCATGGCCTATAAAACGCGCATCTCAAGACTCGCTGTATATTTCATATGAACATACAAACGAGGAAGAGAGTAAAACGAGAATTGGTGAGCGCACTTCGACGACAGCTCGATTTTAGCAACTCTAGTCGGACAAAGCACCCTACTCTAAATTGTTTTAGTTGAAAAAAAGGCCAAATGAGCAATCCCGATGATGGCCAGGGCACGAGCTCGTCTTCGGATGAAGATGATCTTCTATTTGCTGCTGGTGCTGTGCTATTATTTGGACCACATGCAGAACCATACGAAGGTCCAATCCAAAAGATGCCTTGCAGGACGTCTGCATTATCAGGACGTGACTGGGTTGAAGAAGTGATGTCAGACCACCGTACACGAATTATGGACGCAACAAGGTTAAATGTTGATTCTTTCAAGCAGTTGTGCTCGCTCTTGGCCGAATGTGGATTTGCTCCCCAACATCATCAGAAATGGGTTACAATAGAGGAGGCACTTGCGATGACATTGGTCATGATGAGCCACACTATGAGAATGCGTATGATTGCTGACCGATTTAATCATTCCACGGAGACGGTGCATCGTAATATTCACGAAGTCATCCGGGGCCTATGCACATTCGCGCAATTCATCATTACTCCCAGAAACCAGGATGCAATTCATCCAAAAATTCTTAGCGACACGAGATTTTATCCTTAGTTTGAAGTACAGTGATATCAAAATTGTTTTCAGATATACATCTTCTTGTTTTCAAATTTCATGCAAACCCTACTCTAATGCAGGTGATGTGTACCATTCAACACGAGCACAGTTCACCATACGATTTCATATCAGGGCAACTAATAATTGGCGAAAAAATTGTGGGAAAAAAAGTCCTTACCCTAATTTATATTTATACCCTTTGGTGTTTGGAGCTAGTATGTGAAACAAGTGGAAGTCTGTATCGTGTACCCAATTAATAGTGTACGTAGAACACGTGTCTTTTCGTATACTGTTTTATACCTCATCCAGTTAATAATTTCTTTTTGAAGGACTGCGTTGGGGCTATTGATGGGACTCATATACCTGCTTGTGTCCCAAAACGACAGCAAGTGGCATACACAAATAGGCATGGCGTACAATCGCAAAATGTTCTGGCTGTATGCGACCATGATATGTGATTTATATATGTGTATGCCGGATGGGAGGGAAGTGCACATGATGCCCGAGTCTTGGATGGGGCTTTGACCGGCCCAAATCACTTTCCTGTGCCACCTACAAGTATAATATGCAATCCCTCCGTCCTCGTAATTTATCTACCACAAATGTACTTTTTTATCCTATTTCAAATAATTCAAAATATCGGTATGTCTTATAACTTTCTTTTTCACAGTGATTTTAGTTAACCTTTGCCAGTTAGGACTTTTTTTTTTTGGTGCACGAACAAAAAAAAAAAGAACTATGATCATCTTTTATTGTGTATCAAACCCTTGGCTGAGCCGTTGGAATATAGCCAATAACTATACCTGCAAAGTACAAAATGCAAATAATCCTTTGGTTCTCGTAATGGCGATATAGGAAAATATTATTTAGTTGACTCCGCGTATCAAAACTTGCCCGATTTCTTACTACCGTATAAGGGACGCCAAGCGAATGTTAGTGGTCGCAGGAGGGGAGATTTGCAACTGCGAAAGAACTTTTTAATTACCGACACACTGCACTACGGAATGTCATAGAGCGAAGTTTCGGTGTCCTTAAAAGGAGATTTGCCATTTTACGGGGAGCCGTTCCAAACTACATGATGACAACACAGATAAATGTAGTTATTGCCTGTTGTGCCGTGCATAACTTCATTAGGGATCAACAACCGAATGATATGTACTTTGCTAACCCAGACGAGGGAGATCCAACAAGTCATGGTGCAATTCCTCCATATCCCGAGATACAACCATTGCATTCTCCTCCTGAAGTTGTTGAACAATGGACTGCCATGAAAGATACAATGGCGACACATATGTTCAATGCCTATAGAAATACGCGACACCGTGCATGAAGCAGCTCAATTTAAGATTTGCTATTAGTTAGAGGCTTGCAGAGTATTAAGAAGTACCTGGTGTTTGTGATGCCCATATATCCTCTTCGTTCGTACTCAAAATAAGTTTGTTGTTGAAAACAATATTTGGTTGTAATCGGAGTATTAATATCGTGTGGTATTTGTACCGTGAGTCTTAAGTTTTTAGTAGTGGTAGCTTGACAAGTTGGAATAAAAAACTTGGGGCTGGCTTTCTTGGAAAATCTGGTAATAAGATTTAATATATAATTATGTCGTAAGATTTAATCTATAATTAAAGTCAAAATTGGACTTTTTTAATAAGTAAGGGGCCTCGTGTTTTTTTGGTTTTATTTGCATTTTTCGTGACTGTTCATTTCCTGTCCAACAATTGCTGCTACTATATATGGAAGGATACATAAAACAATTCGCTTCCAAAAAAAGTCCAAAGCATCAGATCCCAACGCCTTAATGAAGAATGCTGATGGTCAAACAGCATGGGACCCGCGAACTATATTGGGCAAAAGCCTCCCAATTCATCAATTTCGGACAAGCGAATAAGAAAGGCAATCAATCAAACCGTGGGACCGGCGTACTACATTCAACACCAAACTCAAAAAGCTTCCTGACAAAAGTTACACGATGACATTTCTATTCTCTCCACACTTGACCGCCATAATTCAAAATGCTAACATCAGGCACAAAACCAGATATCAGCTATGGTAAAGCATACAACTCAAATTTTCAAGTTAAATCAACCAAAAACTATTTGTCCAAACAAACTCATTGAGTCAGTTAAGTTTTGAATAAGGTACGAGAAATCCAGGAAATATTTGGGTGGATTGGGATTTTCATTGGGCATCCAGATACATCAAGTCGAAAACCAAATCGTAAAAACTCTTATACAGTATAAGTTTTTTTCTTGAAAAATTGCACCAATCGTCTCTTACATATTAGCGAAATAAAAATTTAGTATCTCAAGCGAAAAGAAACATTTTCAATTCCTAAAAAATAAAAAATGATCAATTTTAGTTCCTGCTAGCTTTTTCGTTCGATTTTTAATGGACTCAATAATAGGAACATCACGTGACTAATTTTTTCAAGGTTAAAAATGGCAAATCACTCAGATGTTGACCAGAATATAAGGGACCAAATGCTTTTATTTTTCAATCTTCTTAACTATTCATTGAATCCCTAAATCTAATTGAAATTGCCATTGGAGAACTACCAATATGTGGTTGCCATATACCAGCCACAATGAAAGCTTCATGAACGATTGAGAACCTAGGAAAGAAGTTCTATGGTTATGCCCATTATCAAGTAAGTCTTTGCGCTAGATTCTTTTCTTTTCTTTTCTTTTTTGGACAATCAGAGCTCCTAAGAGAATTATTTTACCATGAACAGCATAATAATGGTGGAGGCGGCTATGGTTAATTCAAGTGGTATGAAACAAGCAGCTATGAGAGATGTGATAAACTATTGAAGTACACACGGAGGTTAACAAAGAAGGTGAAAGATTTGGAGGTGGATTTGGAGGAAAGAAAGCATAAAGGGAGAAGAATGACTGCAATGTTATTTATTCATGGTTATTGTTACTGTAATCTATCAATGGCTCTAGATGGAGTAATTTGGCACTGGTTGCGTATTTTTGTTTGGGTTGTGAATTGGGTGCCTCTAATATAATGGCTATTAGGTAATGTATTAGTGAATATAATGTAAAGAACTTAGATGGTATTTAGTTGTGTGGCATGAATGTACTGTAGACACCAAAATTTCAAGTTTATTTAATTCAATTTTAGCTCTATTTTATTTATTTATGCTTGTTTATTTATTTATTGTAGTAAATTAGGTTTATCATTTCTCTTTTTAAAGCATTTTTGCATTAAATTTCTGAAAAAGAAAATTCTCACAAAAATTTGTTTTAATTTTTTTAAATTCAATTTCTTCCAAATAAAATGACATTTTTGTAAGGCAATCTCAATTAGGAATTAACATTTGTTTATCATAAATTTGTTTTAAAAACAAAAAAAATAATAATAAGGGAAAAAGAAAATAGGTGGAGGCCATGCATATTAGCTAGGTGGAATACATGCAAATGAGCCATGTGTCTTTGATTTTTTTTTTTTTACACCACAACACATGCAAGGGGATAGGTGGCTAGGACAGGTGGAGTTTCAAGAGAAATCTGGAAAAAGAAGAGAAAAATCTGGAAAGGGGGCTGCGGGCAAGAAACCAGAGGAAGAAAGGCAAGAGAAAAGAAAGAAAAAGGGTTTTCGGCTGAGGGAGAAAAGAAGAGAAAAGAAAAAACTGGGGAGGAAGCAAGAAAGGATCTAGGAAGGAAGGGAGAGATTGTAGAGAGAGGAGAAAATCGAGAGGAACTGAAAGAAAAGAGAAAAAGAAAAAGGAAGAGGGTTTCGGGGAAGGAGAAAAGAAAACGGGAGAAAGAAAAGAAGAGAGAAAGGGAGAAGAGAAACCAGAAAAAGGGAGGAGAGAGTCTGAAAGAGAGAGGGGGCGGCGGAGAGATCAAAGGGAAAGAAAAACAGAAAGAAAAGAGAGGGAAAATTCAGAAAAAGTGCAGAAAAATTTTCTGCAAAAACCTTAACCAGGCTGACGGCAAAGCCTGTTTCCGGGCCAGATTTTTGCTTCGATTATGATTTTTTGTGAGATTTCTTGGCTTCTGTGCTCTCTTGGGAGACAGTAGAAGAAATTTCGTTCAGGAATCTCTCAGAAAAAACAGCTCTAGGTTAGACAAATCCAAGCTCAAAGTGATGAACCATCAACCATTAAACTCCTGCAGTCAAATTCAAAGAAGCATACTTTCAACCTTTGATCGTGCAAAGCTCACGTGTCTCCATACATCTGGTGTTAAAATCTTCAAGGTAGCTTTTTCTTTCCATTTTTTTCGCCTACACATACTCAGATTGACGTTAATATGTAAAAATTTATGCTACGGTATTTAGTTTTTCTGGTTTCATGTTCTTTCTTTTCTTTCTTCAATTCATCTATTTCCATACAAGTTGTTGGTTCAGATCTTTGCCCCATACCATTGCATCTGGGTCCTGTGTTATTGTGGGTCATGAAACCTTTTGTGTAGAGATTATCCCACGTTTCTTTTAGTTGGCAACGAACCCATCGCATCTGTAAAAGGTTTCATGAATGAATCTGGGTTTGCAAGCTTTTCCGCCAACTCAGATTTTACTTTCTTTTGTTTGTGTGCTTAGTATTGCATTTTGATGATGGGTTTAGGGAGTTTAACGAGAATTTGAGACTGTTTTCTTGTTTAAGATTGCCGTTAACGATTGACGCATGAGATTTGACAAAATTTCAAAGCATCAGAAAAGTTGCAGAAAGTTTCCAGATTTGCATGCTCTTTTCTTCCGAATTTTGGTGTTTAAATCTAAGAGTTTTATGTTGAAAGTGAGAAGAATATTTGGTGATCTTGTTGCTTTGGTTCGAATTGTGTTTGGTTGAGATGTTAGATGTGCATTTGAGATTGCGTTTGAGAACTGCATTTGAGAACCGGCAAAGAAGAAGAAAGCCTCCGCGAAGCAGATGCATGAAAGGTTTCCAAAATTGCATTTTGCCCCCTTTTTTCAAATAATTCTACCATGGCCCAAAATTTGGGATAATATAATCAATTTTGTCCCTTCAAAATGTTAAGTTTCTTTGGTATGTTTTAATGTGATTTTTGGACAGATTATTCATGAGTTTTGGGATGAAATTTGTTGGTTTAATAATTTTTTGATAGATTTATAGTTTTGATTTGGATTTTAATAAAATAGTTAAAATTTAGGTAATATTTTTTGTTTGGGGTTAGGTGAGAGGGTTTTGATTTAATTTTGTGAATTTTAGCATTTAGTTTTGGTAGGCTTCATCTTAAGCCCTTAATTTTATTTTATTTTAATTTAGACCCTTAATATTTGTAATAATAATAATTTGACCCCTCAAACTTCTTTAATTGTTTCAATTAGGTTCTTGCTTGTTTTAATTTGAATATAGGTTGTTTACTTTCATTTAAATGCTTTAATTCAATTTCATGATTATTTCCATTTTTTTACATATTATTGCTTTTTATTTATTAATTAAATTGGTACATTGACTACTTTGTGGATTTTTAGAGTTTTAAATAGGGTAAATCCAAACCCAATTAACTACTACTTCAAGGGGAGGTATTTTCTTTTATTATTTAAAAATCCTATGTGTTCCTATGTGATTTTATGTGTTTTTTTTGAATGTTTATTTTATTTATTTATTTATTCATTTTATTTGTTTTAATTTTGTATATTTATTTTAATTTAATTTTTGATTATTTATTAAATGTCAAATTGTAAGAGTTAGGTTATTATTTTATTCTTTACCCCCCTTTAGATTGTAGTTAGGATCCCAATGTAATAGTTAGGTCTCTATTGGCTCTTATTTGCTTTGTGTGTGCTTGCATGCTTGCGTGTTTATGTGTTTGCTCGCTTTTTTAGGGTCTTTACATCTAGATATCATGCTTACGTGTTATGTGTTCTATGTGTTTACTTGCTTTTATCATATTTTATATGATTTATTAGTTATAATAAATGCACGACGTCACCACACTAGTCCAACGCTAGTTGTAGCCCTTTGTTCCGATTTCTCACTAGTTTAATGCTAGTGAAAACTTATAGACATGGGTTAGTCCAACGCTAGACCCTTAGGAACCGTTCACGCGTAAGATCATGTTTGTGTGACAAAAATCACTACATTTCATACATGTGTTTTACTTTGTAAGATCTTTACCATTTTGCATGATATTTCCTCTATATGTATTTCCCTTATCCCTATGTGTGAAACATTACATGTAAATTTGCATTTCATTTAAGAAAAATTAGAACTAGGTTCGATCATTTGCTTGATTAGATAGGAAATACCCTTTAAATATGGGACATGGACGAGTATGGCTTTCTAACCTTAGCACGCTCGTATCTCCTCTATCAAAGGGAAAATTAAAGCCACGAGTGTTAGTTCCCCGCACCCATTATAATGCATTCTCTTAGATCATGTATATTTGTATATTATTATTTTCTTTCTTTTCTCCGAGTCTCATTTTTTTGCAATTTCGTGACCTCTTCAAAGAATCATTTTTAGGGGTTGCAATTAATGCGATTTGCACCAATTAAACTTTGAAGAGACATCTCGACCCTTCCAATAGCCATTAGGTCTAGGTTTTGCATTTCATATAGTAACGTCCAAATGTGATAAATTTTTAGGTTAAATTAAGACAATTTTTCGACTAAATCACGTAACTAGTCTTGGTTAGGTTGAAAGGGTGCCTTGGATTTCACTCTTGCCTTCCCTTTCTTCAACCGTGACTCCTGAGCCTATTTCTCTTGATTTTCGAAGATTTGGAGTCGTTTAAAAAGGGTTTTCTCTACTTTTTTTTATTTAAAATTCATTTTAGGTGACTTGATACACCTTAATTCAATAGCAAGTAGCGATTCCTATTATTTATTAAAAACCCTTTTTAAACTATTATTTTGGACCAAAATCGTCGCACTTTAAGTCCCATTATTAGGTTCTTTTTCTTTATTTTTCTCTACAAATCAAAAATTCATTTTATTCAAAATTAATCAAAAATTCATTTTCAATCAAAAATCGATCAAAATCCATTTTACAAACTCGTAATCTTATTTTTCTTTTAAAAAATGGGGCGCGACATGTACTTTTGCAGCAGCATTGGAATGAAGTACTTTGTTTAACAATTTCCAAATTACATCAGAGTTTGAAATCTTGCATGTGTTGCCCAAAGTGATCATGAATTCTTTAGAAATCTGAGCTTGAACAATAATAAAGAAGCAATGGATATTAACATGGATGACCGTATAAATAACATTTTGGATCAATTTTATTGCTCTAAAAAAAACCATCAAAACAGCTCACATAATAACACAATTCAACCATTTGTCCATGTCTTTCATAAAATACAAGTCAGAAGTTGATCAAAATCTATTGAGGTCAATCCTAGTAAAAAAGGCACTAGTTGTTTCCCAAAAAAAAAAATGAACTACACAAAAGGACATAAGATGTCTAATTTTGCAGTAATAGCTTTCTTTGTAGCAGAACCATTCAATCCTTCTTTGTAGCAGCAGTGGTCTTTGTAGTAGAACCATTCTTTGTAGTAGCAGTTTTTGCATTCTCAGGCCTCTGAACATAAAAATGAAAATGACCAATGAGGTAAAAACCACTGGATACTATAAAAAAATGTGAAGTTTAATGGCCAAGCAAAAGAATACAACATAGAGGCAAACCACGTGGTTCATAAGGGGCCCTCCTATAAAGAGCAGCCAATGTAGAGGCACAATTATTTCGAGTGTGCCCTAGTTTTCGACATACTCCACAACTCCACTTCACTTTCTTACCCTGACCATGATTAAGAACAAGAGGAAACAAGTAACTAATATTAGTTAATCATGCAATAAATCTACAAACCAAATTAGTATCAAGAAAAAGAGTGTTAGCTGGAAAGGGACAAGTCTCTGTTGTTTCAGGTTGAGTAGATGGCTGGCTCCTTGTTGGTTCACATGGTACCTGATTGATGAGATCAATCAGAAGCTCATCACTTATACTAGTAAAGTGGGCACTTGTTCCAACCATTAGTTCAAGTGTGAAGTAAGAATGTGTGTCTGGACCAATAGTGGAATATTGAGGCAGGTAAACATGTTGTTGTTTTTATAGATAAAACTCTTCATTTGGTGGACCATTTGCTGCCTCATGTGGACGACTTGCTGCCTCATTATCTCTCTGGCGTGTGGCTCCTTGCTCATGTTGATTACCAACAACATTATGTGTAACAGCTGCTACTCCTCCATTGCCATTTGCTGCATCTGTATTTTTGGGACACCTTCTATTGTTGTGGCCTTTTTTCTTTGTAGTTTTTGCATTTGTACTCCATCAATCCTGCTCTAGACAACTATTTTTAACTTTCCCTTGAGTACTTGTTGAAACTGGTGTAGACACCAAAATTGTAGCCTTTCTTTTTATCTATTCTAGGTGATTTTTGTTTATCTATTTATTTTTATTTTACTATTATTTCTTTGCTTAATTTATCTCATTCTCATTTTTTGTTAAGACAATTGTTTTTGTTAATTAATCCACTGGAAAACAAAGAAGATCATCAATCAAACAAAAAAATATAGCAATTTTGTTTTATTTTTTAGTATTTGTCTATTTTATTCAATTTTGCTTAATTTGTTATTTTTCGTTATTTTGTTTATTAATTAACTGGTTCATTTGGAAATGAAAAAGGAAAAGAAAAACAGCAAAAAAATCAAATCAGGCTTGTTTCAAGTGAAAAAAAAACGAAGAGCCCGGTTCCACTCATTTTATTTCTTGCTCCTCAAATTTCTTGGCAACTCCTGAGAATCGCAAACCCCACATTGGGATAAATTGAGTTTTGGAAAAGAGGGGAAAGAAAAACTCCACACTGGAGCAAGTTTGAGTTGAAAAGGAAAAAGTCTCAAGAAGTGAAAAGTGATAAAGCGACAAAATCAAAAGAAAAGGAGAAAAGAGAACCTCAGTTCAAAAATAGACTGGGGCAAATTTTTGAAAGGAATGGCAGAAGGCCGAAGGGAAATCAAAAGAAAAGAAGAGAAAAAAGAAAAATGAGAGTGAAAAAGAGCCTCAATTGAGAATAAACTGGGGCAAGTTATGATTTAACCCTAAAAAAAGGTTGATATAATAATGCGATCTCAGATCATTTAAACCACTTTTGAAAATCCGCTTTCAAGCCTTAACTTTTCTAAGCACCCACCAGACCCCATTACAAAAGCCGAAAGTCCTGACTTCTGTTCTTTGCAATATCTCTGTTAAGAAACTTTCTAATTAATTGGCAAGTGATGCGAATATACCGATGCTAGGAAATTGTTTAGATGTATTTCTGAATTGATTAGCTGTGAAGTTGACATTACTCATCATCTGAAAATCCGCCAGGGGGCCTTTGAAAAGAAAAGAAAAAGGAAAGGCAAAATAAATGCAAAGGAAATGAAAAAGATTTGACGGTGAAGTCCCTGTTAAGTGATGATGAAAGTCATCAAATCTGAGATCTTTGAGTTCAAAATAGGGGCAATTTTGAAAAAAATGCGATCTTTGGTGCAATGTCCTTGAAAGTCTTATTCCTTAGCTATCGTTTTCAAGCCACATTACAAGCTCATAAAGTCCATCGCTGACTTATCCTTCATGACAACCCAAAGTGAGGATTATGCTCATAAGAAATCCATCAATCATTTGTGATCATAAGGGTATAACCAGTTTTCGCATGTTTAGCTATCGTTTCTACCCATATGTTGCAAGCTTATATGTTGACTACGTTTTCTTAAGAAATAAGGATGACAAACTCTTTGCTTTCACTAAGATGTGATGTTGAATGGATTACATACAATTTTGGGCACAAGAACCAGACAAATCTTGACTTCTCATTTTCCTTAGCCACCTCAAAATCAGAAATAAGATCACTTGATTTGTCCTGCTGTAAACACAGATGCTAAAAGTGAGGAAGAAACTTTCTGTAATTTGGTATTATTCTGAGAGATTCATCATGAAATTTCTGAATGAGTTCAAACGCAACATTTAAATTTCTTCACGTTGTATATATGATTACTTTCTAAGTTTTAACAAGTGCGATTTCTCTTTGTTCAAATAAATGGAGAATCATCTGAACAAATTTTTGCAATCAAAGGAGCCCACTCGGGGGCAAATTTTTTATTTTGTGAAATTTCGCGAAATAAGCCCACACAGGGACAAATATTTTTGTAATACATTTGAGGATTTCGCACAAGAGTCAAGTAATATACTTTCAAATCAATCACACTGCTCTTTCCATGAGTAGTAGTTGCAATATCTTAAAATAAAGTGCATGTTGTACTTTGGCAAACCCCCTGTGCAGGTATCCATGGCTGAAATCGATGAAGAAGCGTAAGTCAGAATCTTAAGAATCAAGGCCTCAAGGAGGAGCAACCATGCCGTAATGCAAATCAATTGATCGGTTGCACAATAATTGGTGGAAACTGAGGCAAATTATTTTTGAAAAGATTCTCAAAAAAATCAAACTTGAATTTAATTTCTTGTTTCTTGACAAATTTCAATTTCTTGTTGATGAAATCTCAGCGCCCGCCGCGCACCCTTCCATTCCCCATTCTTGATCAACCACATTTAATTCACTGATTTCTCCACCGTTAGCATTGAGTTTATCTCACTGACGTGTGTGTTTTGATTCTTACGGCAGGCTCGGGTTTAATCCCACTGACCAATTCTCGCGGTAGGCTCGGATTCTATCCCACTGACCAATTATCAAGGCAGGCTCGGATTCTATCCCACTGACCAATTATCAAGGCAGGCTCAAATTCTATCCCACTGACCAATTCTCACGGCAGGCTCGGGTTCTATCCCACTGACCAATTATCAAGGCAGGATAGGATTTAATTCCACTGACCAATTCTCAAGGCAGGCTCGGGTTCTATCCCACTGACCGATTCTCAAGGCAGGCTCGGGTTCTATCCCACTGACCGATTATCAATGCATTTCATTCATCATCGCCACTAGCCGTTGGGTAAGTCCCACCAGTGAGTCTTTCATTTGCACCGTCACTAGCCGTTGGGTCAGTCCCACTAGTGAACATTTCTTCTGCACTGCCACTAGCCGTTGGGTCAGTCCCACTAATGAGCATTTCATTTTCATTGCCGCTAAACATGGGTCAGTCTCACTAGCGTGCGTTTCATTTTCATTACCACTAAACATGGGTCAGTCCCACTAGTGTGTATTTTTATCGCCACTGAACATGGGTCAGTCCCACCAGTGAGCATTTCATTTCCACTGTCACTAAACATGGGTTAGTCCCACTAGTGAGCACTTCTTTTTGTTCGGGTCAGTCCCATGGTTTAAATTTTGTTCGGATCAGTCCCATGATTTTAAATTCTGTTCGGGTCAGTCCCATGATTAAATTTCTCGTTCAGGCCAATCCAATATTTAAATTTGTCGTTCGGGTCAGTCCCATGGTTTACATTCTGTTTGGGTCAGTCCCATGGTTTAAATTTTGTTCGGGTCAGTCCCATGATTTTAAATTATGTTCGGGTCAGTCCCATGATTAAATTTCTTGTTCAAGCTAGTCCCATGTTTAAATTTTTTGTTCGGGTCAGTCCCATGTTTAAATTTGTCGTTCGGACCAGTCCCATGTTTAAATTTCGTTCGGGTCAGTCCCATAATTAAATTTTTGTTCGGGTCAGTCCCATGATTAAATTCTCGTTTGGGCCAGTCCCATGTTCGGGCCAGTCCCATGTTTAAATTTGTCATTCGGGTCAGTCCCATGATTTAAATTTTGTCCGGGTCAGTCCCATGATTTAAATTTTGTTCGGGTCAATCCCATGATTTCAAAGTTTTGTTCAGGTCAGTCCCGTGATTAAATTCTCGTTCGGGTCAGTCCCGTTTAAATTTACTGGTTCGGGTCAGTCCCGTTATAAATTTCTCGTTCGGATCAGTCCCGTTTTAAATTTCTTGTTTGGGTCAGTCCCATTTAAAAATTTTGTTAAAGGGGTCAGTCCTCAGTCGCCCGAGTAGTTTGCAGCCAAATAACACAGGTGAATTTTTGGTGTCTATTTTTTTGTCTCAAATTTTTCCAAAACTCAGACAAAAAGGGGCAAACTGTAGACACCAAAATTTTAGCCTTTCTTTTTATCTATTCTAGGTGATTTTTGTTTATCTATTTATATTTATTTTACTATTATTTCTTTGCTTAATTTATCTCATTCTCATTTTTTGTTAAGACAAGTGTTTTTGTTAATTAATCCACTGGAAAATAAAGAAGATCATCAATCAAACAAAAAAATATAGCAATTTTGTTTTATTTTTTAGTATTTGTCTATTTTATTCAATTTTGCTTAATTTGTTATTTGTCGTTATTTTGTTTATTAATTAACTGGTTCATTTGGAAATGAAAAAGGAAAAGAAAAACAGCAAAAAAATCAAATCAGGCTTGTTTCAAGTGAAAAAAAAATGAAGAGTCCGGTTCCACTCATTTTATTTCTTGCTCCTCAAATTTCTGGTCACCTCACCATCCGAATCATCAAGGAATCTTAGTACAAAAAACTATCTAATGGCTTAATAATCACCGAGAAAAATACAGAAAAACAGGCACCATTGATCCTAGGTTCTAGGAATATTCGGCGCCTATAAAAGGATAGCAAAGGGAGAGCCGAAAGGAAGGAGGCTCGTTGGCGGCCGTGAGGAGAGGAAAAAACAAGGAGGTGACGACTGGGGTTTGCGTGAGAGAAAAAGGAAGAAAACAGGGAGGTTTTAGCAGAGAGCTCTAGAGGTTTAGTAGGCGGCGGAAGTTTGAGAGAAAAGAGAGGAGAAGCGACCGGAGATAAAAAAAAAAAAGGGAGAGCAACAAGAAAAGGAGAGGGTACTGACGGCGGAAAAAGAAGAAAAAACTGCGAGAGGTAAGAGAGCTAAGAAAGACTGGCGGGCTGAGAGGAAAGGCTAGGTTTTTAGGAGAGAAGAGAACCACCAGCAGCGATTAGGAGCGGCGGACAGCTAGGGGAGAGTTTTTTTAAAAACGGCAGAGGAAAAGAAAAAATAATTGAGAAAAGATCTGGACAAACGGAGAAACTCAGGAGATTCAAAATTTCCGCTGACGGGTGCTTCATTAAGGCAGTTTTGTGGAGTTCGATCGTCTCAAGTTCAAGGGTTTTACACATCTGTTGTTTAGGGTTCTCAAGGTAACATGTTGTTTATCCTTATCCGCTTACATATCCCCCTCCGTAATCAAATTTTTGGGTACTTGATTTTTGTTCTCGTAGTTTATTTTTATTCTTGCAGTTCTTTCATTCCCATGCGCTGGTTGATTCCGATATGGGCTTCATGTAATGGCATCTAGGCTTTGTGTTAGTATGCATCCCAAGACTGTTTGTGTAGGAATTATCTCTGGTTTTTCTTAGCTAATAACAAACCCATTCTGCTTGTAAGGTTACATGGACAAATCTATTTTTTTCGCTAGTATCTCCTCCAATCCAATTTTTGCTCTCGCTTGCATGCTTAGTATCGAAACTTGATGATGTATTTAGGAGTCTGTCTAGAGGTTCTTTTTGTTCCTGATGAGTCCGTGAAGTCAAGATTGCAGAAAAACTGCAACGAGCTTGAAGTTTTTAGCTTGTTGCAGCAGTCCTTTGTTTTCCTTTCTGATTCACCGAAATTTTGTTATCCGGTGTCAATAAGATTGTCTTGTGTCGCTTTTGTTATGCACAATCTGCCCCAGAAGCCTAGTTCATCAGGTTTAGTACTTTAATCAATGCTTGTTTTCTGATAATTGGATAGGTAAAACGTTTTGTTTGTGGAGGGTAGTTACCTGGAACTCTCTACTTTGTTGCAGTCAACAAAACTCTGATCTTTCGGTTTTGCTGGATTTTTTATAACGGCTTGCTTGCTGTCTCTTTGTTGCTTGCTCTGTGACTGGATTTTCATGAAGCTGTTTGCTATCAAAGTTGTTAGTTTTCATGTGAAAATAAAAGAATGAGAATCACAGCTTGGGTTTAATTTTCCTTGGGATAAGTTTGCGTATGATGTTTGCCGTAATTAGCTTGAAGCTATCGCCTTGTTGTAACAGCTTTTCTTTTCTTTTGGATCTTTGAGTTGAGAATTGTTTTGACATCTTTCTTGTGGTAGGCTGTTTAATGGGATAACATGAACAATGTCCTCTGTGAAAGTTTGCATTTAGAAAGTCATTGGCTTTGAGCTGAAGACATACTATCCTTTTTTCCATTCCCTTGCTGTTATGCGGATAAGTCCAGTTACGATGTTTGTTTCAAACTGTCCCTTGCATGTTAATACCTGACGGGAATTTTTTTATCAATGCAAGTTTAATTCCGAATTTACACCCGTTGGACTGCAAGTATACAGGTCGCAATTGTAGTACGAGATGTGTATCGGATCGATCCCACGAGGAGCAATTTAAAACAATTATTAGATACTAATTTACTCTATTATTTAGACTTACAATTAATTTGAGCAGAAACTTCAGAATTTAATTCAACTACAAAAATTCTTAAATAGATAAATGCAATATCTCAAGGGAGTAGAATTCACTAAATATTAAGATCTAGGGATGTAGATTCCACTTATGACACAAAAGATCTAAAATGAATTAATTCAACACTTGTTACTGCTCTTGTTTAACCAAGGATTCATTTCCAGAAATACCAAAATCACATTCTCATGATAATAATGGGTTAAAACAGATTAGTTTGTCCTAATCTCTTGGTAAATACTAAATCTGTTCTTATTCACACATGAAATGCAGATTTCATCCACTTGAATGTATTTCTATTCTCATGAATATACTACTCAAGCTCTACTTATGTCATTCCATTATTTTTACCATTTCTCAATGAGTAAAAACAACTATAAACCTGCTATTGGTGATCAAGCAACAACAAGTAATCCAACATACACAAGTAGATAAGTTAATACAAGACATAACAAGAGTGAATAACAATCACTTCATATCATTTGGCCATAAGCTTCATCTACTCCCTAGATAAAGAAAATTAGCTACTCATGAATGATAAAACACTCATAACTTCATTAATGTAAATCATCATGAATTACAAATACAAACAGAGTAAAGAAAGTCTTAGCCAAGATATGGTGAAGCCTTCCAAAAATCTCCTTTGTCTTGAACTTAGATGATTACAAGATGAAATCCCAATTGCCCCTTGCAAGTCCTAGGTAGAGAGAATATGTTTTTCTGTAAGAAACTAAGCTACGAATCGTTCCCAGATCTCTCCCCATATCTCTGCATAAAAAACACTCAAATGCTCCATTTTTCCAAGTCAAAATCTATCCTTTGATTCCCAAATCTCCACTTTGTTAGCATAGTCAAAAACCAATATTTTTGACTTGAAAATAAGCCACTTTTCTTGCCCTTTTGTCTTCTGAAGCATGTGCACCGAATTCCCTTGCATCTTATAGCTGGAAAGTGGTATGAACACAAGAGAATTGGCTGAGTCAAATTGCAGAATTTCGGCTATAAAACGCGCCTACACAAAACGCGGTTACAAGTCACGTTTTGTGTACTCGCGTATTCACTTTGGCCTTACTTCATCTGCGATTTTCCCTATCATAAAGGCCGAACTAGCTTTTGTGCAAAACACAAAAGTTGTAGCTCTTTGAGTTAGCTTTCCAATGCTTCAAGAATCATCCAAATCGGAGCTTTGTAGCCTGAGATATGATCGAAATACTGTCACCTGTTCAAACCTCTGTTTTAACTTCCGACCACAGGGTGCAGCTTCTGTATTCCAACGTTTTGCCCATGAAGATGGCAGAAATGGATTTCGATGTCTTCATACGAATTGTAGGTCTCTTTCTTAGCTTTAAAATGGTATAAAAATCACCTCAATCCGATAAGTGTAGCTCCAGATATGGTCAAAATACTGAAAAGTGTCAAAACTGACTTGTATTGCATTTCCTCACTTGAACGTTTTTCACTTCATTCTTCTTGTTGCCACTTAAATTCATCACCAAATCTCTATTTTTCTCCTCAATTGACCTCCTTTGGTGATTGATTCATTATTCCTGCATAAAAATGAAGTTTTTACTATTAAAATCAATAGAAATGCAATATTATCCACTTTTACCAAAAATATATAATTTTACCAAAAACCTCTTTATTTTAATTATAAAACTAAATAATCAACTCAAAATTAACTAATAAAATGCACTTAAAAATACGTAAAATAAACTCTTATCAAATACCCCCACACTTGAATCATTGCTTGTCCTCAAGCAATATAAAATTCCAACCATCAATGATCCAAAAATTTAAAATAAACATATGTAGTATTTCAACTCCATTTCCTTGAATCAAGGTAAATAACCCTTATGTGATCTTTCCATTAAGTTCAAGTACTCATAATATCAAGCAAAGAAGAGCCAAGTATACCATAATTTTACCAATTCAACTCAACTTCTTATTTTTATCCAATTTCGCAAGCAAGCAACTCCTATAGTCAATAAAGATGCTAACTAATCTCATGATCAACTTCTTATTTTTCTTAAAGAGGGATTTAATTTACTTTTTTTTTTTTATATATATATATATATATTTTAAGGATTAAATATTACTTAAGTTGTGAAAAATGCCTTTTGACGCGAAGATCAACATTTTTAGATGCAGATCCCCGGTTACTCAACATTTCACATACTCAAGTTGCTTTGCATACTCTTAATTCAAGTACCTTTTTACGCGAATGTCGACATTTGTAGATGCCAACCCCCGGTTACTCGGTACGAGAATCATTGGAGTAGAATAACCATTTTTTTTTTTTTTTTAACAATATATAATAAAATTCCCTCTAAGAGTAATCATGAGAAGAGTATGACACTTATTAACCATATTAATTTCTTATCTTATAAAATTAGATAAAAAGAAGAATTTTCATCAAATATACAAAATGTAGGCATAATTTTCTCCACTTTACTAGATATACTTTCCTATAGATGTAAAAATTATAATCACATAAAAATCATTTCCAAATTTCATGAGAAAAGAAGTATCAAAACCGCATATATTTATTTCAAAAGGATAAGTGACAAAATTTTATTTATTTATTATAGTTAATAACATATATATGTATAAGGTTTTGGAAAAATTTTGACAGAGTCTCCCCTTAAAAGTGGACTAAATCTCCCTGCCAGCAACCACAAGAAACACCATTTAAGCACAAGAATTATATCAAACACAACTAAAATCACAAGTACCACACATTTCTTCCCCCACACTTAGAATACACATTGTCCTCAATGTGTAGGGAAAGAAAAGAAAAGAAACAAAAGAAAGGAACAAGTGACTCCCCAAGTGAGATGACTGCAGTCCAATGAAGCCTTGAATCATGAGTCATCGACCGCTCAACCATCCACAGTCAACGATCTACTAGTTACTGCCACAAGTTCCAATATTCAAAATAAGGAATGTAAGTTAACATTTTTCAAACAAAAGATAAAAATAACAAGCAAACAAAAGAAAAGCCAGCCAAAAGGGAAGCCTCAATCATCCTCTTCATCGCCATCTTCATCATCATCGATGGGAGGTGGGCGTGTGCCTAAATGATCTTCAATTCGGTCCAGGCGAGTATCCATTCTGGCTAAATGATGGTCGATGTCGTCCAAGCGACCGAAAAGCCGCTGCCAGTTGGTCTGTGGCGGAGGAGGAGGTGGTGCTGCAGTAGATGGTCCAGCTCCATCGCGACCATGTCTAGCCTTTTGTCTCCGCTCCTGAACAGGGCGTGGAATGTCTCCCGTGCCAATACCAAGGCGGCGAAGAGTAGTGATAGTCATCTCAGCACGTGGTGGAACATACTCCCGCCGCATGCCTTCCAAGGGAACTTCAAAACGGGGGAAGATTAAAGTCAGTAGACGAGGAAATGAAAGTTTGAAAGAAGTTGTCTTACGCCTCGCCGTAGACCTAATGTGGCTGATGATGATGTTCGGCAATGAAATTCGAGCATACGGGGAAGTTCGGTTGTGGAACATGTAATCAAGGAAGTAAATATCGCTCTTGCGAACCTCCGTGTGCCCCGTCTTCTTTGGGATGACATTGTGAGCCATCATGTAAATGATAAGCCGATGACGAGGTTCGAATACATTTGCCAATATAGTCTCCTTTCTGGTAGAGCGAAAAGGTTGGTACTCGAGACCAAACCTAGCCATGGCCAATGATGGATCCCACCTCCTATTCGGGGGAACAAACTCCTTCTTCAAGTCTACTGGACGTCCGTCATCCATACACCCCAAAATAGCAGCCAAATCTTGCCGTGACAAGGTGATTCGTCTTCCACGCACCCAGGACTCAATTATTTCTCCACTATGGCGCGCCTTACTTTCAATGTTGGCGTAAAACTCGCGCACCAGGTCTGGGTAGTAATGGTTTGGAAGGGTGAGAATCGGAGCCCATCCTAGCTGAGCAAAAGCTTCTGAGATGTTGTACATCATCTCAACTGGTGGACTGACGTGCATCTCAAATAAAAACTCCAAATTAGCACGCGCCTCATGCCACTCCTGATTCCTGCGAGTGTTGAACCGAGCACTGTCAAATACAGACATTCCCGCTCCACGAGAAGTGCCCTCACCAGGTTGACGACTCACTGGCGGAGGAGAAGGTGAACTCTCCTCTTCAGATACTTCCATTTGTTCATTTTCCTCCCTCTCCTCACTGCTAGAGGACGAGGTTATTACACGTCTTCCCCTTGGCATAGTACCTATTGGAAAATATTGCAATTAAACTCATGTAATTGGACACAATTAAAAATTTAGCCATGAATATCCGAAAATGATCCAAATAATCTCTAATTGATTCCTTCAAGTGATAACACGTCCAATAACTAATATATAGGACCAAATAAGAGAACAAAAATTTATGCCCAAAAATTACTCAAAATCACCAATTGAAACAAGATATGCAATAATTATAACCCAATCGGTGAAATTAGCAACAATTATGATTATAACTATTGAGAATTAACAATAATAATATGCTTTTAGTTATAATCATGCTTAGGCAAAAATTAAGCCAATGAACTCACCAAATCAACCAAATTACTCACTATACACAATGCACATGCTTAAACATCATCAACTAACCCTTTTTAACCATAATTTAACATCACCAATGGCTCAAAAATATCCTAGTTCCTTTTTCCAATTTCATCTAAATATAGCAATTGTGAATTTTAAAGTACTTGAAAACCAATAAATTGCTACATTTAAACATTTAAACATGCTTAAACAATCATAATAATCATGAATAAAATCAAAAATAGCCATGAACCTCATCAAATTTTCGAAATTAAAAGATGTCAGATAGCTCAGGATAAAAAATATGAACTTCTAAAATCAAAAGATTTGATGAAGAAACTTACCTCAATCACGTAGAAGGATGTTTGGTGATGCTAAAAATGCAAAAAGCCCTATGAAACAACCTCCAATTGACCTCCAATTGAAGAAATTAGAGTTTAAGAACCCTAACCTTCAATCCCTCAAAAACCAGATTTTAGGTGTTTTTCTTGGATTTTAATCGGTTAAAAAGGTTGTATGAAGCTCAAAAGGTGTTGGGGTGATGATTTCTAGCAAGATTATGGAGTATAAATGAAAATTTGTGAGTTGGGTAGAAGGAAGAGGGAAAAACGCGGCTGGAAAAATTGGAGAAGTGAAGAAGAAAGGCTGAAATCGCGTTTCTGAAGGCTATATTCAGATACGGAAAACGCGACTAAAAACACGCCTTCAACTCGCGTTTTTGAAGTCGCGTTTCCTGCACAAATCTTGCAGGAATGAAAACGCGACTGTGATGGAAAACGCGACTTCAAGTCGCGTTTCTTAAGTCGCGTTTTTGAGTCTTGATCCAGGCTTGAAAACGCGACTTCCATTAAAACGCGACTTTGGGTCGCGTTTTTAAGGCGCGTTTTCTTTTCTGCAGTTGCAGAATTGAAAACGCGATTCTGAGAAACGCGACTTGTAGTCGCGTTTTCTTTGAAAACGCGTTTTCTGCTTCGATTTTTAGCAGAATTTCAACTTTTGAAAAATTACAAAAGGTACCCCAATGACTCAAAATGCATCATAGATCATTTGTTTGCCAATTTTAATGACTGGAACAAATGTAAAACATTAAAAACATGCATTTTACCCCTTTATAATGAATCAAAAACACCTTTAACGCAAATCGAGGGGTTGAGTTGTTTGATCAAAGTTCGCCTTTTTTGTACTCAATTGGTCATCCTTGCCTTCAATTGCCAACCCTACATTACAAAAACAACTATTTAGCTAAAACATTGATTCAAACCACAAAATCACACCAAGTTAACAAATATAACCTAAATATTGGGTTGCCTCCCAATTAGCGCTTTTGTTTATAGTCGTTGGCTCGACTGAAAAAGTTGAATCACTTTAGAGCATTAGAGAGAGATTTTCTCCCCATGGGTCGAAACTCCCGAACCAATCCACCATGTGGTGAACCATGCATTGATCTTCATAGTCCAATTTCCTCAAATGCCAAGGAGGAATATTAGACTTGTCATAGAGAGGCTCAACTTCACCTTGGAGTGGATTTTGCTTGTCTTTTCTGAATTGGCTCAACTTTTCACCATTTTCTTCATGGAATGGAGAATTTATTAAGCCAACTTCCATCCTTATCTTCTCCTCCTTTGTTCCTACACCATGAAAGTTAGTACCAAGCACATTTATAAATTTAACTTCTTCGGTCCTTTCTTGGTTGACCTTTTCATCATATGGCATATTAGAAACAAGAGCAGTAGGCTCTATATTCCCTTCTTTATTTTCCAAATTGAATTCCAATTCCTCACCATTAACCCGTAATATAAGCTTACCTTTTTCTACATCAATCATAGTTCGTGCAGTGGCTAAAAACGGTCGTCCTAGAATAATTGGCATTCTCACATCTTCTTCAATATCTAAGACAACAAAATCCACAGGTATTATAGATTGTCTTACTTTTATGAGCACATTTTCCAAAATACCCATGGGACGTGTGATTGACCGATCCGCCAATTGCAATGTAATATTGGTAGCTTTTAGCTCTTGAAGTCCCAATCTCCGGGCAACCGATAACGGCATAAGTGACACACTTGCACCTAAATCACATAAAGCATTAGAAAAATGCAATTGACCAATAGTGCAAGGAATAGAAAAGCTTCCCGGATCTTTCAATTTAGGAGGGAGTTTATTCTTAATCAATGCACTACACTCTTCCGTTAATGCTATCATCTCATTATCTACAATTTTCCTCTTCTTTGACATGATGTCTTTCAAGAAACGTGCATAAGAGGGAATCTGTGTTATAGCATCAATGAAAGGAATGTTAATGTGCAATTGTTTAAACATTTTGAAGAACTTTTCAAACTCCCGATCCTGTCCATCTTTCTTCAACCTGTGAGGAAAAGGTATCACATTAGAATTTAATTTGGGATGAAGTGCATCAATATCAATGATAACATGATCATTTTGACTTTCTTGCTCCCCTTCAATTGCTTGCTTCTTGTCTTTTTCACCACCTGAATTTTCAAAATCGAATCCCTCAACCGTTTTACCGCTTCTAAGAATGATTGCATTGACATGCTCTCTCGGATTCACTTCGGTTTTACTTGGTAATTCACCAGGGTTTCTATTGTTGATCACATTGGCAATTTGACCAATTTGAACCTCCACATTCCTGTACATTGTAGTGAGTTGATCCAGTCTCCCTTCTACTCGTTCAAATCTGTCCGAAGTCACCTTAGCAAGTTTTTCCACCGCGATCTCCCAACTTGGTTTAGTTTCAGCCTGTGGTTGCCTTGGTTGAAATCCCGGCGGATTGGTTGGCCTTTGTTGATTGCCTTGATCTTTCCATCCAAAGTTTGGATGATTTCTCCACCCCGGATTGTAAGTATTCGAATAGGGATTATTTGGAGCATTTCGGTTGTAATTATTGACAAATTGTACCTGCTCAGAATCAACACACTCATTAATATCATGTTCACCTCCACAGAAAGAGCAACAAGCTACGTGTGCATTAGATGAACTTGGACCAACTCCACCTTGTCTATTTAGCAACTTCATCACATTATTCATTTGAGCACTCAGCATATTGAGAGTGTCCATTTCTATCATACCTGCGTGACGTCTTGTATTACCTCTCTCATTGGCCCATTGGTAGTTATTTGCGGCCATTTCTTCTATCAAATTCTGAGCTTCTTGGGGTGATTTACCCATTAAAGCTCCACCTGCGGCTGCATCAATAATAGTTTTAGTGGAGAAAGATAAACCATTATAAAAGGTTTGTATGATTAACCATTCCGGCAGTCCATGATGTGGACATTTCCGAAGCAAATCTCTAAACCTTTCCCATGCCTCATATAATGATTCTCCCTCCAATTGACTAAAACTAGTGATATCCATTCTAAGCTTAGCAGTCTTTCCTGGTGGAAAATACTTATTTAAGAATGCTCTTGATAAATCATCCCATCCGGTGAAAGTATTAGGAGCATGAGAGTGTAGCCAAAGTTTGGCCTTATCTCTCAATGAAAATGGGAACAATCTTAGCCTTATAGCATCATCACTAACTCCATTCATTTTAATTGTATCACAAATTTCCAAGAATGTAGCTAAGTGTGTATTAGGATCTTCTACTGCATTACCTCCAAATTGAGATTGTTGAACCATTTGGATAAGTGATGGTTTAATCTCAAAGTTGTTAGCATTTACCGTAGGCCTTACTATGCTTGTTTGAGATCCTTGTGTTCCCGGTAGAGCAAAATCTCGTAGAACTCGCCTATTTGCTTCATTTTCCGCCATTTCTTCTTCAAATGGTAGTTCTATCAAAATTTCCTCTATCGGTTGCCAAATCTCTTGTTCCTCTTGCTGTTGTGTGTGCCTCCTTTGTCTACGTAGTGTCCTCTCAATTTCTGGATCGACAGGTACGACTTCTCGAGACTCCCGGTGCATACACTACAAACAGAAATAAGGGATATTATGCAACTTCAATTGTCAAAAACTGATTACAAAATAAGATTAAATATAAAAAAAAATAATACTGTCTAAATTAATAAAGATGATTAGGCTCTAATATTGCCGCTACCCGGCAACGGCGCCAAAAACTTGACGGGAATTTTTTTATCAATGCAAGTTTAATTCCGAATTTACACCCGTTGGACTGCAAGTATACAGGTCGCAATTGTAGTACGAGATGTGTATCGGGTCGATCCCACGAGGAGCAATTTAAAACAATTATTAGATACTAATTTACTCTATTATTTAGACTTACAATTAATTTGAGCAGAAACTTCAGAATTTAATTCAACTACAAAAATTCTTAAATAGATAAATGCAATATCTCAAGGGAGTAGAATTCACTAAATATTAAGATCTAGGGATGTAGATTCCACTTATGACACAAAAGATCTAAAATGAATTAATTCAACACTTGTTACTGCTCTTGTTTAACCAAGGATTCATTTCCAGAAATACCAAAATCACATTCTCATGATAATAATGGGTTAAAACAGATTAGTTTGTCCTAATCTCTTGGTAAATACTAAATCTGTTCTTATTCACACATGAAATGCAGATTTCATCCACTTGAATGTATTTCTATTCTCATGAATATACTACTCAAGCTCTACTTATGTCATTCCATTATTTTTACCATTTCTCAATGAGTAAAAACAACTATAAACCTGCTATTGGTGATCAAGCAACAACAAGTAATCCAACATACACAAGTAGATAAGTTAATACAAGACATAACAAGAGTGAATAACAATCACTTCATATCATTTGGCCATAAGCTTCATCTACTCCCTAGATAAAGAAAATTAGCTACTCATGAATGATAAAACACTCATAACTTCATTAATGTAAATCATCATGAATTACAAATACAAACAGAGTAAAGAAAGTCTTAGCCAAGATATGGTGAAGCCTTCCAAAAATCTCCTTTGTCTTGAACTTAGATGATTACAAGATGAAATCCCAATTGCCCCTTGCAAGTCCTAGGTAGAGAGAATATGTTTTTCTGTAAGAAACTAAGCTACGAATCGTTCCCAGATCTCTCCCCATATCTCTGCATAAAAAACACTCAAATGCTCCATTTTTCCAAGTCAAAATCTATCCTTTGATTCCCAAATCTCCACTTTGTTAGCATAGTCAAAAACCAATATTTTTGACTTGAAAATAAGCCACTTTTCTTGCCCTTTTGTCTTCTGAAGCATGTGCACCGAATTCCCTTGCATCTTATAGCTGGAAAGTGGTATGAACACAAGAGAATTGGCTGAGTCAAATTGCAGAATTTCGGCTATAAAACGCGCCTACACAAAACGCGGTTACAAGTCACGTTTTGTGTACTCGCGTATTCACTTTGGCCTTACTTCATCTGCGATTTTCCCTATCATAAAGGCCGAACTAGCTTTTGTGCAAAACACAAAAGTTGTAGCCCTTTGAGTTAGCTTTCCAATGCTTCAAGAATCATCCAAATCGGAGCTTTGTAGCCTGAGATATGATCGAAATACTGTTACCTGTTCAAACCTCTGTTTTAACTTCCGACCACAGGGTGCAGCTTCTGTATTCCAACGTTTTGCCCATGAAGATGGCAGAAATGGATTTCGATGTCTTCATACGAATTGTAGGTCTCTTTCTTAGCTTTAAAATGGTATAAAAATCACCTCAATCCGATAAGTGTAGCTCCAGATATGGTCAAAATACTGAAAAGTGTCAAAACTGACTTGTATTGCATTTCCTCACTTGAACGTTTTTCACTTCATTCTTCTTGTTGCCACTTAAATTCATCACCAAATCTCTATTTTTCTCCTCAATTGACCTCCTTTGGTGATTGATTCATTATTCCTGCATAAAAATGAAGTTTTTACTATTAAAATCAATAGAAATGCAATATTATCCACTTTTACCAAAAATATATAATTTTACCAAAAACCTCTTTATTTTAATTATAAAACTAAATAATCAACTCAAAATTAACTAATAAAATGCACTTAAAAATACGTAAAATAAACTCTTATCAATACCATATCTTCATGAAGGGTCCAGAGTATGGTTTAAGCTTGGTTTGCTTTCTTGAATATTGTTGCTTAGCGTTTTTCAATCAAAAAACAATAAAATTTCTTGCTGCATTTTGGTTGTTGTTCTTGCTTTCATGGACCTGGAACTGTTCGTTTGGGATAATTAGGGAAGATAATCACGTTTGAGCTTCGATCAAGGGATGTGTGTGAGGTTTGGTTAACCAAACACTAAGTTTTGTACAATGTTTTGGTACTTTGCTTACGTGAGTTGAAGCTGCAAAGCTTGCGACAAGCAATTGCAGAAGAAAGTTTTTTAAGCTGCCGAATGTTTCCTTTTGTTGCAGACTTTGTCTCGTGGGTCTTTGCATGGTTTTTGCATGCAATATTAGCTTTTAAAAATTGCATTTTTGCTCCCCTTTGCTTTCATTAATGCTACTACGACCCAACCAATTGAATAATGTCCTCAATTTGGTCCTTGGCAGCTTTAATTGCTTGTTTGCTTCAATTAACTATCATGCTTTGTTTAAATTGCACTTAATGCATGAGTTTAAGAGCTTTATGACCAAGTGAGCTTGTGTTTGCATATTTTCTTTAATTTTTTCAAATCAAAGTGATGCCTTGACATTTTTCTTTATTTTGGAGGGTAAATAAGTAAACTCATCTCATTAGGACGCCAACTCAAAGAAGGTACATTCTATCCCTTATTTTCACCTTATTTAACCCTACGTGCCCTACGTGACTTACGTGTTTAATTGCATGCCTCTTGAAAATTTTTAGATTTATTATTTATTTATTTATTGGCTTTTAGTTTCGTATATTTAATTTTATGTTCAATTTTGATCACTTGAAAGGCATTTAAATGCCAAGTTGTAATAGTTAGGGGTTTATTCGCTTATTATTTTCTTTTTATTCATCCCCGTTAGATTGTAGTAGGGCGTCCCCCTAAAGTAATAGATAGGTTCTGTTTGCTTTCTTTACTTGATGTGATTTGCATGCTTATGTGCTATGTGTTACCACTTTCTTAGGACGTGCATCTAGATATCATGCCTATGTGCTATGTGTTTTATGTGATTTATGTGTTTATTTGCTTCATTATGCTTTATCTGATTTCTTAGACTGTAATAAATGCATGTTATCACCCTAGTCCAATGCTAGCTGTGATCCCTGTCTCGATACCACACTAGGCCAATGCTAGTTGTGGTTCCTATTGTCCGATTTCTCACTAGTCCAATGCTAGTGAGAAAATAGAAATAAGGGCTAGTCCAACGCTAGCTCCTTAGGAGCCCTTCGCGCGTTAGATCATGATTGTGTGACAAAAACACTTCATCTCATGCATATCTTTATTTTCTAGGGTCTCTTTCACCATGTTGCATGACATTTTCCTTATATATGTATACCCCTTCCCTCATATTTTCCCTTATATGTATATTACCTGCCACTTTTGTATGAAACATGATATTAAACTTGCATTTCATATAAGCATTTAGAATTAAATCATTTGCTTGATTAGATTAGGGACACTCCTTGGATATGGGATATAGACGAGTTTGGCTTTTCTGACCTTAGCACGCTCGTATTCCCTCTATTGAAGGGAAAATTGAATCACGAACATTAGTCCCCCGTACCCGACATGATGCACTCCATTAGGACATGTATATTTGTATAATTATTTTTATTTTCCTTTTCCTTTTAGAGTCTCATATTTTTGCATTATTCGTGACATCTTCGAAGAATCTTTATTGGACGTCACAATTAATGTGATTGGTACCAATTAACTTCGAAAGGATATTTTGACCCCCCGATGCCCTTCTAGGTTTAGGGTTTGCATTCATATAGTACATCCAAATGTGATAAATTCTTTGGTTAAAACAAGAAAATCTTTGACTAAATCGTGCAACTAGCCTTGGTTAGGTCGAAATGGTGCCTTGGATTCTTATCCTTGCCTTCCCTTTTTTCAAATGTGACTCCCGAATCTTTTTCTCTCATTTTCGTAGACTTGGAGTCGTTTAAAAAGGGTTTTTCTAGTTTTTTCTTTAAAGAATTCATTTTTAGGTGACTTGGTACGCCTTAACTCAATACCAAGTGGCGACTCCGATTTTTATTTCAAAAACCCCTTTTAAACTATAATTTGGGCCCAATTCGTCGCATTACAAACCCTATTTAGGCCCTTTTCTTTTATTCATTTTCTAAAAAAACAAAACTCATTTTTCCAAAAAATAAAAATCCATTTTTTTAAACTAAATTATTTTTCTTTTCAAAAATGGGGCGCGACAGCTGGGGGCCTCTTCAGACTATCTCCTTCTAATTTTTTTTGGCCTACTTGGAAGCTTGATATGCTCAGGTGGCAGTAGAGGCCAAATTTTCAGATTTTTCCTCATATTCTTACCTTTAAAATGATACATGACAAGCTCATACGCCTTCATATATGCCTCCTTTGAGTAACATTTATGCACAAAACTCTTTGGATGCTCATTTGTCAATGTAATAACACTCATTGCATGGGACTGAGGAATGCCATTAAGTTCCTACCTTCTACAACTACATGTACCTCACCTCATAAAATCAGTTGCTTGAGGTAGCAGTTATGCAACCGCTTGCTGCATTTTTAACTTTTTCAAGTTTTTCTACAATTTTTGGATACACACTCCGATTATATTTTCGAATCCATTCCCTCTTACTCTCCATTCTAGCCATTAAATATAGTCTAATAGTTACCAGCATGGCAAGTATGGACCTCTTTTGTTCTTCTAAAATGCTAGAATTAAAACTCTCGTAAAGGTTATTTAACAAGATGTCACACTTAGAAGAGGTTCTAAAGTATGCTCTAGCCCAATATTGAGGTGCTGTGTTGTCAACTAATCATTTAAACGCTCCCTCATCGAATTCCTTCAAAGCATCCATCAAAACAGCAAATAGGTTGTCGTAGGATGCTCTTATAGGAGCCTAAATTCTGTCCTGTAGTGCCAATCCACTATGCTACTTCTTGAAGTTGTTATACATATGCCTTACAAGCATTCTATGCTCCACATCTAGAAGAAGCTCGTGCAAAGTTTTGGATCTGCCTCTTCAAGAACAAAACATCAAAAAACATAACAAAAACATTAAAAGATAGTTTTGTAGAAAAATGGACAAGACATATAGTCAAATCTTTCTAAAAACAATAAAAAGTAACACAATAGTTCACATTTTGTTTGTCAGTCATAAAAGTTCATTTCTCCTCATTCTTTATGTCAAGGTCAGTCACCAATTCGGTTACAAACCACTTCCAAATTTGCTTATTTTCAACTTCAACTATAGCATAGGCAATGGGATATAACTTGTCATTCGGGTCGATTCCTACTGCTACAGATAAAACACCTTTGTAGGGGCTTCTCAAATGACAACCATATGGGCTAATAATAGGCCTACGACTAGCTATAAAATCTTGTTAACATGCACTAGACACATATAATCTCTCAAACCTATCTTCTCTCTCATCATCTTCAGTTACAATCATGAACACATTTGACCCAAGATTAGCCTTCTTGACCATTCTATAGTAATTCTATAGCTTATTATATTGAACTTCATAATCACCTTCAATTAGCTTATTTGCCTTTTTCTTTGTCCTATATACTTGCCATCTAGTGATATTGACATTCATGTCATTTTTCACCTTATCTTTCAGATTACTTATCTTCATATCTAGACTAAGAGAGAACTCTTTTTGGTATCTATCAATTACCAATGTAGAGTTTGCAAGCCTATGATCGAAAGTTCTCCCATATGTGTTCATCTTGCATGCTTTTGACCTAAAATGTCATTTTTTCTAGCATAATTACGGTAAAAACTTTCCAACTTCAATCATTGGAATAAACTGTAGCTCTCTTGCCATCATTTTTGCCAAACTTTATTTTCTGTTCATGTGCCACACCATGGTTCAAATGTCAGGCATAAACAGTATTTTGGAGTAAATGTTTGATAAACCTCAAATTTGGGATCTTGCATTTCAGTCTTAGGGTTGAACCTTGGATTACTTTACCTTCTTCCTTGGCTGTATTTCCTTTTCTTCTGAATCACATCCACTGTTAAAATCATCTGATTTAGTAGCATCTTCTTCAAATTCAGTTTCTATCTTTTTAGAATGGTTGTTTGTCCCCTTAATAGGTTCACTGTAACTCACAATTTTTGCCCACTTAGCTTTTCTTTCTCCAACTTGTTTCACTATGTGCTCCTCATCACTGAATTCATAATCACTATCAATGAACACCTTATTTGGACTTGATTCCTCATTGTCTTCAGCACATGTGTTCTTGTTGTTTCTCTTCTTTCTCTTTTGCTTCCTAGTTGCTATTTTGGTTGGTGCTCTTTTACTTGCTGATTTGGTTTATTCTTTTTTACTTGATGTCTTTTCCTTTCTTGAATTGCCTATAGAAGTTGTATTCTCCTCTCCTAATTGAGCTCCACTTTCATGATCACCAGCCACTACATTTTGCACTTCTGAGTTTATTTTCATTGGTTGTTCGGTAAAATGCAAATTCTCTGGACCTGGATCTGCTACGTTCTTATTTCCATCATCTCCAAAATCAATAGTATCTCAGCCATCAACTTCACCCTCATCTTGAGATTGACTTATAGGAATGTTAGTCAGCACTATTTCTTTCACACTAGGATATCCCTGCTAGTTTTTATCAACATCAGCTGTATTTGCCTTAGATGGATTAGGTTCACAACCACTTATGGAGTACGACTTAAGATGTATAAGGTATATATCAACCGGCCCATATTTTACTCCATCTCTAACCAAATCCAAAGCAATATTTTCATACAACACATAAACCAACCCATCTTCTAGAGATGAGCACGGGTCGAGTACCCACCCCTAATGTGATTTGACTAACCTGACCCTAACTTGTCGGATCACTAAGTTTTTGACCCTAATCCACTCCGCATGTCTCCGGATACTCGATTCTTGGGTACCCAGAAAAAAGGGATGGGTCATGTCGCGCCCCATTTTTGAAAAATAAATAAATGGTTTGAAAAATGAATGAAAAACATAGGTCTAAATGGGACTTGAAAGTGCGACGATTCGACCCAAAATAATAGTTTAAAAGGGTTTTGAATGAAAATTGGAGTCGCCACTTGGTATTGAGTTAAGGTGTACCAAGTCACCTAAAAAATAAATTTTTTGAGCAAAATTATAGAAAAACCCTTTTAAACGACTCCTAAGTCTACAAAAATCGGAGAAAGTGTTTGGGAGTCACATTTGATGAGAGGGAAGGCAAGGACGAGGTCCAAGGCACCCTCTCAACCTAGCCAAGGCTAGTTGCGCGATTTAGTCAAAGATTTTCTTATTTGTAACCAAAAGATTTATCACATTCGGATGTACTATATGAATGCAAAACCTAGACCTAGGGGGCATTGGGGGGCAAAATTTCTCTTCAAAGTTTGAATGGTGCCAATCACATTAATTGTGATGCCCAATAATGACTCTTTGGAGAGGTCACGAATAATGCTAATGACGTAAAATGAGTGGAATGAATGTATGCAATGTGAAAATATGAGTTTGTGTGAAGTGGAAAAGTAATATAAAAAACAATAGTGTGTAAGTGGAAGTGTGCAAATGGATGTGCAAAGTAAGGTGAGTAAAGTGATAGTATGAAGTACGTGTGTGCACGTGATAGTATATAAAGTGTAAGTGGCAAAGTGAAAACGTGCAAAATAAAAGTTGTGTGAAGTGAAAATGTGGAAAAATGGATAGAATATGAAGTAAAAGTGCATGTGATAGTGGATAAATGAAATGCATGAATCCTAAAGGAATGCAAGCAAGATGGGTACGGGGGACTAATGGTCGTGACTCAATTTTCCCTTTTAATAGAGGGAATACGAGCGTGCTAAGGCTAGAAAGCCAAACTCGTCCATATCCCATATCCAAGGGGTGACTCCCTAACCTATACAAGCAAATGAGCTAATCTAAATGAAAATGTAATCCTAAATGTGTAAGGGAAAGGGAGTGAAGGGTCATGCAAAAATAAAAAAACTAAAAGGAAAGAATGAATGAAGATGTAGTGAAGGCATGCGAGTATGTACTAGCGAGAGGGGGCCCTATTGGGTCTAACATTGGACTAGCCCTTTACTAACGCTCATTTACAAGCGTTGGACTTGTAAGAACTCGAGGGGAAGGCCATGACTAGCATTGGACTAGCCACGGTGACGTGCATTCATCTACATAAGCAAATATAAATAAAAGCAAGTAGACATGCAAGGCACGTATTTTCACATAACACATAGCACATAAGCATGCTTATCTAGATGCCAAAACCTAAGAAAAAGCGATTAAACACATAGCACCTAAGCATGCAAAACACATAAGGCAATTAAGACCCTAACTATTACATTTTTAGGGGAGAAGGCCTACTACAATCTAAAAAGGGGAAATGGAATGAAATAAATAGTTAAAATAAATCTAACTATTACAATTGTGGCATTCAAGTGCCTTTTAAATGATCAAAAATTGAACTAAAGTAAAATAAAAATACTAAATTAAAACAAATAAAGCGAATAAATGAATAAATAAAATAAAAACATTCAAATGGCATGCAATTGAGCACATATATCACATAATGCACATAGGGTCAAATAAAGTGGAAATAGGGGATAGAATGTACCTCCCTTGAATTGGAGCCCTAAATGGAGTGAAATCACTTATTTATCCTCCAAAAAAAAAGAAAAAGTCAAGGTACCAATTTATTTGGGAAAATTAAAGAAAATAGGCAAACACAAGCTCACTTGGACACAAAGTTCTTAAGTTCATGCATTAAGTGCAATCTAAACAAAACATGGTAGTTAATTGAAGCAAACAAGCAATGACAAATTGTAAAATTAAAGCTGCCAAGGACCAAATTGAGGAAATTATTCAATTGGTTGGGTCATAGTGGAACAAGGGGAGACCTGGGGTCAAAGATGAAATTCTGAAAATAATTCCCATGCAAGCATGCAAAAACTACGAGATATATGCTTCTGCAGCAAAGTTTCAGCAGCTTCTCAAACTTTCTGCACGATTTCGGCCGTAGCTTGCTAACAAGATACCAACTTAAACAACAAGAACACCATCTAATCCTCCCACCTTACGATACAAACTTTAGATTCAAACATAAAAATCAGACCAAAGAGCATGCAAACATTGAAGAGATATTCTGCAAAAAGGCACGAAAAAGCTTTCTACAACAAGAAAATCTGTTGCAACTTCAGATTTGACATCAAAGTTTTGATCAAAAACTTCTAAGCCAAACCTCCAAAACTTTGTACTAAACATTAAGACACATAAACTTAAACCTTCAAACAAGCAGGGAATAGGAAATTAAACCAAAACCAAGGAACTTTTCATGCAAAAATGATTTTAAACTTCAGCATTTTGCATGGTAGATTCGCTCCAACCTCTCAAATCGAAAACCAACTTCAAGTTCTTATCAGGCATGCAAGGGAATGACAAAAATCAGAAACACTAAGGACCCTCATGCAAACAAGAATGCGGACAAGGCTTTCTGCTAAGGAAAAAAAATGCAGCAGCTAAAGAGGCTTTCTGCAATTTTCTGCTACAATACTATGCAGCTCTAATTCATGCAAATGAAGTGCCGAAGAATGTACAAAAAAACTCATTGTTCATCCACCTAACTCACACACATCTCCACTCATTCATCAACCAGGAGAAATCAGGCCAAGAAAGCGGGGAAACACAAGAAATGCAACAAAATATTTGACAGTTCATGCATTTTATTATCAAAACTCTCTTCTCTCTCGCTGGTTTCTTGAATGCAATCCAAAGATAACTAATGGCCAAACTAACAAACTTGGATCAACACAACAGAATTATCCAGCAATCTTTCCATTTTTCACCCGCAGAGCCTTACGTTTAAACATGAAAAATCCGAGAGAAAGAGTATACAAAGACTGAAAAGAATTTCAGCAACTTAACAACTATGACATTCTGGGCATACACGGCTAACAAAATCAACCCAAAAACAGCAATCTTTTGAGTCAAAACAACACTTTATGCCTCTTATCAACAAGTCACAATCATATATTATGCATTTTCCAGGATCATTCAATCCAAATCATGCACAAGAGGAAAACCTAAAGGCACGTAATGCAACATCCACAAATTTCTGGATTTCATTTATCAGTAAAAAACGAAACAACTCCACTAATAAATCACCGATCATTCAGCCTACAACAAGACTATCAAACCCCCAAGCTAGCAGAATGTGAGACTTACACCTCTTATTGCTAAAACCTAACAATCAGAATTTCGCCAACCCCACAAAACAGCAACCAACGAGACATTAAGACAGCAATCATGATAAAATTCAAGGAGCCAAGCAAAATATCACAAGATTTGTGCCTTTTGGACTCAGGTTCTCATGAATACAGCGTTAAAGCAAGAAAGGGAGAAGCAAAAACGATCACCTGAATTGCTGGGGCCGAAGCAAGAGTTTCTGCTGCGCTTTCGTTCGAAGTCGAAACTGGTGCGGTAGGGTCAGGGCAGCTCTTTCACAGACAGATTCGGTGATCTTGCAGTTGTTTTTCCTTCAAGATGTCTGAACAAAAATCGTTCCTTTCACTTTGTAGATTGAGCAGAAATTGATGGCTTCACGAATAAAGCTGGGTCGGGGGAGAAAATCCTTGCGAAGGCAGGCTGAAAGATCAGCCTTGTTGCAGGTTTCGCAGAGGAACTCCCTGCGTTTTTCCTTTTCTGATTTTCTTGCCGAAGCTTTCCTTTCTGGTTCAGATCTCCTTCCTCCTCTCCAGCTTTCTCTCTCGGTTTTCCTTCTCAGTTTCTCTCGCTCAGTTTTTTCCTTTTCTCTCTTTTTTCCTGACCGAAGCTCTCTTGCCCAGAACCCTCTTGCTGTTCACTCTTTTCCTCCCTCAAGATTTTCAGACGTCCTCTCTCTCCAACTCTCCCTCAGCCGTCATTCCCTCTTTCCAAGCCGTTTCCCTTTCTCTGGTTTTTTCACTTTCTTCTCAGCCCCCTCATCAGATTTTCCCCGCAGCTTTTCTAAAACCTAGCCGTCACCGAACCCCCCCTCTTAGCCGTCCAAAACTCTCCCTTATATAGGCATCCGGAATCCCCCCGTAACCTAAGACCAAGGGATGAGATTTGAAGCTGCATTTTGGCTCCTCCTATCAAGACCATCAGATGGCATCTTGCATGAAGCTTGCGTCCTTTTTTTCTTTTTCTTCTTTTTTTCCTTTTTTTCATTTAATTAACAATAAACAAAATATGAAGAAAAATAACTAATTAAGTAAGATCGAATAAAAATGAGCGAAACTAGGCATAAAAAGATAAAATCAAATGCTAATTTTTCTTTCTCTTTTCCTTCTTTTCTTTTTCCCTCTTTTTTTTTTAAATTAACAATGAATTCGAATCTAAAATAACTAAAACATATTTTTGTGAATGCTTTTCTTTTTTCCCGAGAAATTCTACGCTAAAATGGCTTAAAATAAAAAACTAAAAAACTAAAAGGTAAATAAAAACTAACACGACAAATAAAAATAAAAAATAAATAGTAAATGAAATTACACTAAAAATTTGGTGTCTACAGGTCATAGGGTACCCGTCCCTATTATTCCTTCTGTAGTACTACTAAAGCAACCGATAATATAAAATCAACGATACATATTTTAGCACTAAATTCAAGTACATTAAGTAGACTATTATGAACGTTACTAGCCAAGACATGTTGGGTTCATCATATGCATGAAAGGGATTGAGATAATCAGTATAGGAATCACATATATGGAATAAAATCAGTAGACAAATTAGTACATATAGAAAATGCCAGATCAAAGTTTCATTTGAGGTCTGGACTCAAGGTCACTTTCCGAATATTTTACTACAGTCGAACAAAAGAAAAAGGAGGAAATTTAAACAATAGTTGGACAAAGAACAAATTCTTCAACTAAAATCATAAATTAAAACATTCAGCATCAATGCAAAAGAATCATCTTACTACAACACATTAAGGAGAACAAATAACTTTTCAAATTTTCAATATTAATAATAGAATGCTCCTCTGTCAAATCTAAAATTTCTATATAAATTAAAGCAACCAAGCAAGATATCAACACAAGTTGAAACTCAAGTCAATAAGAAAATTTTCAAAACCTTATAGCAATTCATTAGTTGTTAAAAAATGGGCAATTCCTTATAGTAATTCATTTTAAGTAATCCAATAATCCTTGTATGCTCATCAACACTAAGGAATGAGGTTTTCTTTTTATTTTTTTTTGGATGAACTCTTTACCTAACTTTACTCAGATGATATAACTATCAACAATGTGTAAGGTAGAAAGATGGGGGCACCTATTTATGGTGAAGTCCAAATTTATATAGTTATATGCATCAAATATTATTTTTAATTTCCAACCTCACATATTGTAGTCGAATTTTTCTTTGAATTGGAACTAAGTGGAACTTAGCTCCTGGAATATTTCATATAAAAATCTAATTGACTCAAAACGACTAATACAAGACAAATGCTAAAATATGTCCCAGTGTAAGGTCATAGTAGTGTGTAATTTGTCATAAAAGGCAACCGTATAAAATAATGTATTTCTAATATTTCATACGAATGCTAACAACGATGTGATGACCGAAAAATTTGCTCATATTTTCTTGAAATTCCCTCTTATTTTGATTAAATTCCTTTATAATATCTTTACTACTCATTTACTCCCTCAATAGTTGTAATAAATCATAGAATTAAGAGTTTTGCCCTTAGTTTCATAGATAGGGTAAATTAGGATTTTTGCATATTTTGATAGTGTGATTAATTGGTGAGATATGTGTACTTAATTTGATGGTTAAGAGTGAGTTTTAGATAAGAGGAAGTGTGTGATTAGAAGTGATAATAATAAGTTAGTGAATCACAAGTTAAAACGCAAGTACGAGAGAGTTAAGGAAAATAGGCTTGAACCGACGTGCACCGTTTGCTACCAATTAAGTACCCCACTTGATCACTACTTTCTTGCCCTAATCTTCTTGGTATTATTTCAGCTAATCAGCCCCTAATTAACCCTTAAAGCAGCCGAAATATTTGACCTAAAAACAAGAGGAAAAGAAACCAAAAATAAGAAAAAATTGGTGATGCCAAGTGTTGAACATCTATGCAACTTTTGACCAAGACTTCTTTGGTCTTTATCATAGAATTTTGGACTAAAAATCTCTTCATTTCTTGTTTGTGTTGGACGAAATTTTGAGAGGAAAAACAAGAGAGAAAAGTTCATCTTCAACCCCAACTTCATGCTTGAATTTTGAGTTTCAATCCACAAGCTTGCAAAATACTCCATAAGAGTTGGTCACTAGGGAAGATTAAGGGATTGAGTGGAGAGATTTTTGGAGAAAAAGCACTAAACTTCCATCTTTCTTGAAGATACAAGGTGACTTTGTCAAGGAACTTTCCTCTATTTCAAATATTTGCCAACTAGTGGTTTAGGGTTTTAATTTTGGTAGCTTCATGAGAAAATTTCATGGTTTGAAGTTGTGATGTGAAAATTTTCTGTTTTTATGGTAATTTTCTGTCCATATATGATGCTTAAGTGTTGGTCATAGTTTAGTAGCTTTGCCATGTGCTTTTTTCAGCTTTTATATGCTTCTTGGGCTTGATGATAGAAATTTCTAGTTTGTGATCATGAATATTAACTTAGGGTTTCCAATTTCCAGTATTTGGTGGTGAATTTCAGTTCTGCCCTATTTTTAGAATCAACTTTGGCTGCAAATTTCTCCATGTTTTAGACTAAATCAACTTTTGGACAAAACATGAAAGTTGTAGGAATTTGCGTTAGCTTTCTACCAAGAAAATTTCAGCTCAATCGGATCACTATAGCTTGTGAAAGGACTAAAATACCTCTGACTGCCCAAATGCCTTGTTTAACCGATAACTTTCTGTTTTCTCTGAGATTTCAATTTTTTATGCTGAAAATGGGAGAACTGGGTGTTGATGTCTTCATAGGAAATGTAGGTCTATGTGTTAGATTCGAAACACCATAAAATTTACCTTGATCCGATATACCTATCTACAGTTACGACCAAAACGCCGAAGGATGACAAAACTGCCATTTATCAGTTCTTCTTTAAACTGGTTTCCAGCTTTGGTCCATGGTGATAAGTTATTATTTGGTTTGTTTGGTTGGTTTTGAGGCCTTGAATAGATGAATGTGGTTGGTTATCACTTGTGGTTGGATTGGAGGGTTGTTGGCTTGTGAATCTAAATTGTACTTGGATGGGAAAAGTGAGAAAATAGGGGAAATTCTGCCCAAATTTCTATTGCTTGTTCTTATGAATATTAGTGAGATGTAAGGTTTGATTTTAGGGTTAGTTGGATCTTAAGTTACATATGTATCCTTGAATGCACTTCAATAGTGGTATATGAGTTGTTTTTGACCAAGATTTGGTATCAACTAAGATGAAAAGTGTTAGTTTTATCTCGAAAACTTTGAATTACATTTACTCACTTCAATTTGGGATTGGTTGTTCTTTCAACTACTAATTCCTGAAATTTTCTTTCGTTATGTTTGAATTTTTTCTTTCGTTATGTTTGAATTTGAGAAATGACTCAAGATTTTTCGTGACTTAGAAGTTCAAATGTTGTTATCACTCTAAAACTGTATTTTGATATTTGCACTAGTAATTTCTGGATTTTTGATGGTTCATCTAGATTGTGATTAGATGAACCATAATACCTTGTTTTAACTCATCTAGGTTTCTTTGGTGATCCGGAGTACAACTCGGAAGAAAACTTTTGACATAACTCTTCCTCATATTGGTGAGTGTTTCTTGCGTGTTTGTGTATTAAATGACTGTGTACTTGTTGTGAATATTTGCGTGAATGTTAAATGCTTTCTAATGATTGCTAAATCGATTTTCGATAAACGAGTGTGTACTTTATCGCACTCGACCTAAGCCAAAGTGAACTTTCAATGATTGAATACTACTTGTGCATGAATGTAAGTTTTTTGGCTGAACTGGGCCCTTGCCTTTCATTGCCAGTCGATTTGATTTAGAAATGGATTCGGTCGGGCGACTGGTAACCCTGGGACAATGTTTTGGTATACTCGAATATGACCACGAAAGTTGGTGGAGAAATGACCAGTGAATTGACTAGTGGCGGGAAATGAAATTAATGAATGAATGTCAAGAACCCTGGAGGAATTTTCACTTGCAAATATTTTTCTAATAAATTGGTGGGATAAGGAAAATGGTTGGCGAATGAATGAATGAATGACTCCACGTGAGCACGTATCCTTTTAATGAGTGTGTTATCATTGCTTTTATATTGTGAATTTTTTCTCTTCAATGAATAATGTCCTTGTTTAAATTGCTTGATTACTTGTTTGGGAACCTCACTGGGCTTTTAGCTAATTCCTTTAGTTTTTATTTTCCTTACAGGGGATACGAGCAGGGGCGTGAGACTGGTACAGGCAAGCATAGTTCAGTTTCTGAATTTTTGCGTTTGTACTCGCGTTAGTGCTCGGTTATGGTTGAATGTATCTGGAATTCACAACTTTTGTTATATTTGGGATTGTATGAATGTTTGAGATAGAAATGAATGTAAGTATACATTCCAAGTTTGGGAACTGTTATTTCACTTATTCTTGAGGTATACCTTATTTTATTTGAAAAGAGTGAACGAGTCCTGGCGAGAGGTGGGCAGGCGGTTCGACAAACCCTGGGGTACGCCCCAGGGGGAGGTGGGGTCATCATAGATGGTATCAGAGCTCTAAATGAGCTCGTGCCGGGAGAAGATTCTCGAACTGTGGGGATTGGTTTGTTAGGTGTGGAACAAATATCTATTGTTGGGGACATTAGATATGTATGTTGGGTAGGAATCTCAAAAGTGGTTGATTTTCTCTTGAAACTAGCTAACTCGAGTGGTGAATCATCATATTTTCGGATTCCTGTACCCGAGTACCAAAGAGTGATACATTTATAATAAGTCGACATCCCGAGTAATATTAAGATAAGTCTGGATGGCAAAAACCAAGGCACAGGGGATGCAAATAGTCTGGACTTGGGAGATATTGAAGATATTGGTGGGATTTGGGATCCTTAGTATGCAAGTGCACATACCTGGTTGTACTTCTTTGAGTTTTGATTAAGTGTAGTGTCTGAGCAATACCTAGGGTTAATGTCCCATAGGGCATGTGATTAGATATATAAGGAGAGTGTTTTATGTTAAATGTGCTATATTATTTTCATTTTTGATTTGAAATTGCTTTTATCGAACTTTATAGCTACTTTATTTTGCTCATATCTATGTCGTCTATTTTTTCAAAAGAGCTATGGAGGGTAGAAGATGTGAGGACTTGCAGATTCCTTATATTTTCTCAAAAATGCCCTTTTATTTGGAAATTATTCATTTATTATAGCCCCTACCCAATCATTCCACAATAAGTGCAAATGAATTTAGAAAGTAGGGTTTCACTTTTCGTTTTCAAGTTGGAGCAAGTTAGGGTTTTCACGTGTATCCATAGTGTAATTATCCGGTACGGAGCGATGATCAAATTGGTGCTTAAGAGTGACTTTTGGGTGAGAAATAATATGTGATTAGGAGCAATGATAAAAAGTTAGTGAATAGGAAGTAAAAACCCTAGTACGTGTGATTTAAGGAAAAACGGTGCGAACCGACGTGTACCGTGCACTACCGATTGAACACACCACTTGGTCACCACTTTCTTACCATATAAGCTCATTAAAATTTGAGCAAAATATCCCCTCGTTTCCAGCTGGCTTTGGCCGAAAATTTTGACCAAATTGGCAAGGAAAAGAAACAAAAAAATGAGTGGAAATTGGTGGTGACACTTGTTGGCCATTGAGGGCCTTGACCAAGACCAAATAGTCTTGCCTTCTTATCACCATGGAGCTTCATTTCTTCATCATTTTTCTGCTGCTTTGGCCGAGAGAGAGGGAGAGAAAAACCAAGGGAGAGTTTCACCATTTCATCTTGAGTTTGAGCCATCCAAGTGAGGAAACAAGAAACTAAACCGATTAAAACCTTTCTTGAGTGTTTAGCTAGTGGGGTGTTGGTGAAATTTTGGAAGGAAAAGATAGGGTTGCTCTTGGTAGTCACTTTAGCAAGGTAATAATGCTGATTTCCCCATTTCTTACTCTTAATCTTGCTTAACTTGGCATAGCACCTTAAATTTGTGGTGGATGATAGCTATTATAATGATTTGGATGGATATAGTGTATGTTTTCTTGAGTTACATGAGTTAGGGTTTGAAGGATTTGCTACCTATACTTGCTATATGGATAGTATATGTTGTATCTAAGCTTATATAAGAGGTTGTGGTAGTGATTGAAGCAAGAAATGAAGAAAGTTTCCTTTGAAACCGTAAAATTTTAGATTTCTGGAAAATTGTAGTTCAGTTCTGTCTGGTTCCATTTTGTGATGTTAGAGGCCAAATTAGGCTTAGTATAAAACATGAAAGTTGTAGATAATGATGTTTTATAGTTGCATACAAAATTTCAACTCAATCGGAGTAACGTAGACTGTGAAAAGACCAAAATACGCTCACTGCCCTAGGATGCATGTAGTGATCCATTTTAGACAGTTCATCCAGTTGACCGTGTCTATTTACTATGATCCGTGCTGATTTAGCCATTTTCCAAAACATAAAGTTTTAGTACTCTGTCTTAGCTTTTTAACGCCTCCAAGAACGCCTTAAACGGACCTTGGTAGCCTGAGATATGGCCATTTAAATGTAGTATGGTTAACTAGCCGGTTAGTTGGAAGTTGGTTCTGTGAATTGGGAATTTGACTGGGTTACACTGGAAATTTGACTAAGTGATCTTCATGAAAGTTGTAGGCCCTTGTCTTAGCTTCGAAACAGTATAAGTTGCACACCAATCTGATAAGCGTAGCTTCGGTTGTGTCCGTTACGTAAAACTCTATCAAATCTGTCTCTTGTTAAACTTCATTTCCGCACTTGTTGTTAGCTTGATTTTGTCCTTGTATTGTCTTGAGCCTATTGAACGGCTATTGAAATTAGATTGTTGTGTGTGTACCTTTGGGTTTGAATGAGAAAAATAATGAAGCCATAAATGGCTAGAAATAGGAAAATACAAAGGGCATGCTGCCCAAATTTACGCTCGAGGACTAGAGAAATATACTTGCGACTTGGGTAAAGTTGATAAATGAATATCACTTGAACCATCTAGGACTTTTGCTACTTTGGTTATCGAGGGTTATACGTTAGAATCTAGCCGAACTTGTACCCTTAGGAAAATCGGTAATAATCACTATAAATCCGTTTTCCTTGCATTTTCGACTCAAAAGTTATTTCCAAGTATACATCTTACAAAATTTTTCAGTTTGAAAAGCGAGCAACCGTTTCACGACTATTCTCCAAGTGAATTTCAATTTCTTAACTCTTATTGAACGAAACGTCTAAATTTCGAACCTCAGTTGATTTTCAAAGTTCTTAAATCAAGTTTTATCGCAGATTTGGACTCCAAACCCGGAGTACCACCCAGACGCGAACATTAGAGGCACTACTTTTGCTGAGTGCTTCCAAATATCTGATTGAACTTGATATTTGTGATTTATCCTTGACCAATGTGATTACATGATATATAAGTGATTTGATCGGGCAAGGGTGTACTTTATTGCACTTGCCCTAACGAGAATTGTTCTTGTTTATCGATTTCACTTGACTTGCTCTACATGCATATGAATTGTATCTTGTTTGGAATTCCAGAAACCCTGTAGCTAGTTAATCGAGTCGAGCCGGCAAGGGTCTGGTCGATTAGATAACGAACCCTGGGTAACTAGTAATGTCGAGTGGAGTGTTATTTTCTCGGCTAATCGGTATACTGGAGTATTACCACCCGTGTTTCGTGTGGCGTGCGGGCCCGGATAAGGGAGTTGATCGGTGGACGGAGACTGGCGTGAAGTGGGGTTTTCTTTCTGGACTAGTTATCACTTGAAAGTTGACGGAATGTCAACTACCAATCGATCAAGCTGGGATGGAGCCGAGACATGAGCCACTGTATCCTTACATGTGAATATGATCCATATATTCTTGATTACCTGAAATATTATTTCCTTGATTGGACTTGTTTGCTCGCTATTTCACTATTACAATGTTATTACTTTGTTTGATGGCCAGTTTGATATTTGGAACTTCACTGAGCTTTGGCTCACTCCGTTAGTTTTGTTTTCCTTACAGGGGTACGAGTGAGGCGTGAGACGTGTAAAGACTAGCATAGTCTAGTTGTTTTGACTTTTGACTTGTACTCGCGCTATTACTCGAATAGAATGTTTTGTATCTGGATTGTATACACTTTGAACCAGTTTGGGTATATTGAGGCTTTGTATCTTGATTGTGCATCAATGTAAATTATAAGCTTGAATTACGATGTTATTTATGGTCCACGGATGTATGCACATGATACGAGTGAGTGAGTCCTGGCGAGAGTTGGGCAGGCGGTCCGCCGAACCCTTTGGTACGCCTTAGGGAAAGGTGGGGTCGTCTCAGAAGAAGTCAGGACCATGGAACTAGGCGAGGATGTGGTTCTAACCGTGAACGTGGAGTTAGAACAAGTACAAGAGCCGAGAGAAGAGAGAGAAAATTTTGGCTAATGATGAGATCTGGGAGTTAGAGACGGACATGCAAGAAAAATACCCAGAGTTATGTATGAAGAAATGTATGACTTTCAAGGTCAAAATTCTTTTAAGGGGGAGAGAGTATGATGACTGGAAAATTTGCTCATATTTTCTTAAAATTCTCTCTTATTTTGATTAAATTACTTTATAATATCTTTACTACTCATTTACTCCCTCAATTGTTGTAATAAATCATAGAATTAAGAGTTTTGTCCTTAGTTTCATAGATAGGGTAAATTAGGTTTTTGCATATTTTGGTAGTGTGATTAATTGGTGAGGTATGTGTACTTAATTTGATGGTTAAGAGTGAGTTTTAGATAAGAGAAAGCGTGTAATTAAAAGTGATAATAATAAGTTAGTGAATCATAAGTTAAAACGCAAGTACGAGAGAGTCAAGGAAATGAAGTTTAGCACAAGACAGCTTTGACGTTATTTTGCGTAACGGACACAACCGAAACTACGCTTATCGGATTGAGGTGTAATTTATACCATTTCGAATCCAAGGAAGAGAGCTACAACTTTGATGAAGACCACCTAGTCCAGTTCGTAGTGTATCTAGGTCAAAATTTGAAATTACTGAACCAGAATCGCACAAACAGGTCAGTTAACCGCTCTATGTTTAAACGATAATAACTCAGGCTACCGAAATCCAATCGAGGTGATCCTAGGGGCGTTCTAAAGCTAAGATATAGGACTACAACTTTCATGTTTTGGCTAAATACTAATTCAGTACGCATCAGGGTTAACAGGCGCCGTCAAATTGGTGAAATGTCAAAACTGTCACTAAAGTTCTACCTATGGCAGTCAGGGGTATTTTTGTCTTTTCACATGTTACAGTATTCGGATTGAGTTGAAAATTTTCAGGAACCTATAAAACATCATTCTATACAACTTTTATGTTTTACACTAAGCCTAATTCGGCCTCTAACATGGTGAACTAGAACCGGGCAGAATAGGGTGCATACTAACTTCAATTCTGGAAATTTGCTACAATCAAGATATAATTCCCATTTCTAGTTTAAAACCATCACTACCATCTCATATACAAGCTTGTATACATCATGTACCATCCATACAACAAATATGAGAAGGAAATCATTCAAACCCTAACTCAAGTGCATCACCCCAATCATCCAAATTCTCTTGATTTAAGCATCACAATCACAAATACAAGTTACTAAACAACTCCAACATGATTAAGGGAAAAAGAAAAGAGTGGTCAGCCATTTTACCTCAAACTAGAGCTTGCTAGTGTTCTCCTTCACTTCTCCTTGAAATTTTTGGTTCCCTAAGCTTCCCAAGCTTCCAATTTACAAGTTAATCGGTTTAGAATCTTATTATTTTTTTCACTCAAATGGTGCAAATCAAGATGAAATGAAGTTATTTTTCTCTTGCTCACTCTCTCTCTCTTGTTCACGGCTAGGAGGAAGAAAATGTAAGGATCGAAGACAACCAAGTAGAAGAGATAAACAATGTAAAGATCACAAACGTAACAATAAGTAAATAAAAATGAAAGAATTGCAAACCAATTAACTACCCAACTCCTCTTGAGCTTGTAGATTAATTCAAACAAGCTTCTTCAAATTGATGAATTACAATCACTCTTGTGTACAAAGGAAGGTTCACCTCCTCCTTACCCCGAACTCTACTCGGTCAAGTTAGAAAGTTTTACTATCCTTCAAGACAACCCTCACAGAGCTACACTCATGAAGTATTCACTCACAAATGAAAAATTTACAATGAACCTCACACCACTAAGACTACAAATCTTTCTTGAAAAGTATTTTCTCACTAAAATCACTCTAGATCTTTTGTATCTTCAGTATGCAAAAGTTATTTGAAGATTCTGACCATACTCTATTTATAGGAGACCAACAAAGTGCTTCATTAATGCTTCCAACGGATAGAAAGTAGCTGAACAGTCAACTAGCCGTTGGAGTATCGGACGTCCGGTACTCCTGTTTTTTGCGTCCGACAGTAGACAGTGAGTTTGAGAAATTTTCTTCAAATCTATTGGACGTCCGGTGCAAGCTCTTTGTGCGTCCGACAGCAAACAAAGAGATTTGAGAAATCATCTTGTTTCTATCGGACGTCCGGTAGAGACATATTCAGCGTCCGATGGTTTCGTCGACTTCGATGGATCCTATCGGACGTCCGAAGCATACGTCCGAAGTTGTGCAATGATTATCGAACGTCCGGTACTGTCATCACAAGCGTCCGACAGCTTTCAGCAACCTTTGTCTTCTTTCAATTGCACTTGTTCATGGAATCAAATAACTTCATAACTGAAAGTATATCTTGAAGAAATATTAGTATTATCCATTGTTTTGTAAACATCAAAAGTTAGGGACCAAGGTCAACATTCTCCCCCTTTTTGATGATGACAAAACAATGGATGGAAAAAGGAAAAAGATTGAGCAAATGAGCAAAAGCTCCCCCTCACTCATTGCATCCAAACTTATAATCTTAGAATAACTCCCCCTAACACATAGCATGCAATTTGTGTGTTTTTTGATGATAAATATGGAGGAAAATTGGTTGGTCAACACTTAAGGGATGGTTGCCACTTGTCGCAACCAAAATCCATCTCAAAATTTTCTTTTCCTTGCATTTTTTGGTCAAATATTTTGGCTAAGAGGGCTAAGGATGAGGGAGATATTTTGCACCAATATCAATGATATTTTATGGTGAGGAAGTGGTAGTCAAGTGGTGTGGTCAATCGGTAGTGAGCGATACCCGTCGGTTCCAGCCGATTTTCCTTAAATCGCGTATACTAGGGTTTTAACTTATAATTCACTAACTTATTATTATCACCTCTAATCCCACACTTAATATCATCTAAAACTCACTTTTAATCACCAAATTTGATCCACACTTCGTACCGAATAGTCGCACTACGGATAGGCGTAAAACCCTAATTCACGCTAACTTAAAAAAATGAAAAGTGAAACCCTACTTTCTAGGTTCATTTGCACTTATTGTGGGGTGATTGAGTAGTAGGGCTATTATAAAGTAATAATTTCCAAATAAAGGGGATTTTTTAAGAAAAATATAAGAAATTTTACGAGTCCTTACACAAACAATTTCTAGCTAAAAACTGATTGGCCCTATTCAACTGAAGATTTTTCACTTATATTTGTTCCATTTAGACAATAATCAAATAATAAAACTTTTAAGGGTCAACGTCATTGAAGTTCAACAAAGCAAATAGAGATAATAATCAAAAATAGTGTGAGCAACTTCAAAAAAATACTAAATTATCGATCGAATTTGAAATGAATTTGGAAATTTGAAATCGATAATTTGGAATTCGGTTGAAAATTTGGATGTTCTAAATTAGAAAATTTTGAATTAGGATCGAATTTGGTATTGACATTTTTAAAATAGAAACTATCGATTTCAACTTCAACTTTCGGATATTATATATATATATATGTAAAACACCCTAGAAATAAAAAATACATAAAAGAAAAAAAAACCTTTCAAATCATATCACTAAAATTTTAACTTCTCCTTGCTTTTATCCCGCCAATCTCATTGACTCTTTTGACTTTCACTCCCTATCTGTTACCGCCAGCCCATTCTCCTTTCTAGTCGTCACAGACCTCTCCTCTCACACCTTCACTCCATCCCCATCATTAATCATCATTTTTTTCATCCATCTAGATTTCCTAATCCTTCAAATTCGACCAAGAAGAAAAAACAACTAAAGGTTTTCTCAGACTGCTACCTCCAGCTTCTCATAGTCCCTAATTCTCAGCGGCAAGTTTTGGCTAAATGTGAAGCTAAATTGTTGGCTCCTAGCCTTTCGGTTGTTGCAAGATATGAAGTTTCAATCCCAAATTATTGGCTAGCTCTTACAATTTTTCATGTTGTGAAACTTTAGTTTCATTTTTGCAGTTTTCTTGCATGTACAAATTATTAATTTTGGTTTGATGGTTTCATTTTTGGGGAGACTGAAGTTCTGATTCTACTGTGTTATATTTTGTACCCTTTTTCAATGAAATTAGTAAAATATCATTTTTTGAAATGAATTTGATACGAAAATTGAAATCGAACTTTTTGAATTCTAAAGCAAAAAATGTCGATACCATCAGGAGGAAATTTACCAAAAAAATCGAATTCAAACTCCTGAATTACTAAATTCGATTTCGATGCATACCCTTAGTCAGAAAGATCAAACAGGTTTTAGTTAATGATGGAATCCTACACTGCATTACTAGGATTGGAAGTTTGATAGTGACAAGGCAAGAGATTTTGCCTTGTTCAAATAGATTAAACTTTGAAAAGCTCTTAAAAAGGTATGGTGGGATGAGAGAAGAGAATTTGCTATCTATGAAGAATTTCTCAATTCTTGTGAGCGTGAAAATGTTGTTGATGTGTGTGTTTGTGTGAGAGAAAGAGAGCGTGTGAGTGTGTGTGTGTTAAAATATGCGGGAAAGAGAATCAAAGTGTGGTGTGTGTATATTGATGTGTGAGAAAAAGAATTTACAAAAATTTTCAATATAAATATATGAAAGAATGTGAAAGTGTGAAAGTAATGGTAAAGTACATTTGGTAATGGTTGGGTTATGGGTTTAACTTAATCCAATTAGACCCAATCCAAAATTAACCCACTTCATAGTTGTGTGGGTTGGGTCGTTATTCATTTGGTTAGAACCTAATATTTACCCACACATTTTTAACTTGACTTTATCCATTTGGCACTCTTAAACACAAGATACCAAATAATTGGAGCACCAAATGCACTATACCTTTGGTTTATTAACCACATATGCCAAATCGTAGAAATAGATCTTCTGTCCTATTTCTTGTTCCACTTTGTATCTTACTTTTTAGTATATTACTATTTCTTATTCATAAATATCATATATTAATTCTTTTTATTTTCTTATTACCAAATGACTACTAACAAAGTAAAAAATAAATATATCAATAAAAAATAGCAATATAATAAAAAGTGCGACAAAGGGTGGAATAGGAAGTGGGACAGAAGATCCGTTGTGACAAATCATGAAACAAAGTCACAAATGTAAAATTAATCTCAGGTGAACCTTTTGTAATTTTTTATACCTATCTGAAAGCTTTATTTTGATTTATTAACTACTACTCATTTTTGTCAACGCAGCTCCAACTATGAAAAATAGATAGATTCCAAGCCAAATAACTTAAGTTCAATGGATAGATTAAGGGGAAAAAAGGAAACATACTAAATCTTTCATAGGGAGAAATTGGGGATGACTCAACCATAGTAGTAGTGGTAACTGATTGCCTCTACCTTCTCTTCTTCCCAATAGATCAGTTGTTGAGGACTCGAGTCTTTATCACTTAGTGAGATTGAGTAAAAGATAAGAGGATTAAGGAGGAGATTGGATGGTTGATATGTGAGATGAAACAGTGATGACTATGAGTGAGAGAGTGAGGAGAAGGAGGGTCCAAAAAGAGTGAAAGAGTGAAGATAGGAGCAGCACGTCGAAGGAGAAGAGTGACTATTCGAGTAAAATAGTCAATCATGAGGATGAAACATAAGAGAGAGTAGTTGCAGTTGCAACCTTGTAGCTAAGAAGAAAAAAGAGAAAGAACGAAGAATGGATAGAGATGTGTGTTTGGATATATATGAGATAATTACAATAGCATTTTTCATAATTTGATTTGTGTGACATAAAAAGGAAGTTAGAAATATAAAAATTGTTTAGAACATGTGTTTATGATGTAAGGAAACTAATATTTGAAGTAACATTATATTCAAACACTTATTTATTTAGTAATGAAGTTGTCAAAATTATGTTTAATAATATTTCCAAATTAGTACCATACAAAATTATGGGTTAATTACATTTCCATCCCTTGAGATTTAATCAAACCACCAACCAATCCTTGAGGTTAGGTAAAATAAGATTCATTCCTTTGTCACTAACACCATCTATATTTTACTAATAGAGAACGATAAAATAACCATTCACCCAAGTGCATTGACTACAAGCCAAAAGGAAGATCAGGAAATAATAATGGAAAGTCAAAAAATAAGGAAAAGGAAGGAAAAAATGTATAAAGAAAATTCAAAAATATTAATGAAGAAAAAAGCTATATGTTTTTTCCACAAAATAAAGCAAAAAAATAAAATAAAATTTAGTTTGGGCTAGATAAGTTAGAAGATTTGTTTTTGTGTATATTTATTTGGTTGGTTGAATATAAACTCATGGAATTGTCCTTGATATCATCTAAAGAGTTATATTAGGTTTGATAGAGATTGAGAATCAGTTAATGGAGGAATTGGTAAGTAGAGCAATTGTTGGGTGATAAAATTTTGCTTATCTGTGGTAATTCTGGGGTCAAAATTTCTTATCAACAAAATAGAATTTGGTGAAACTTTTTTTTTGTCAAAATGGCACATAGACTTGGCTCCATTGCTATATGATGATTACAAGGTTCCCAAGTTAACAGAGGATTGGAAGAGAGATAAAGGGCAAAAGGGGCAAAAAGGTGATTTTTGGGCTTATGGGCATTTCTAGGTTTTTAATGTTAATTTTGCTGATCTTACTAACAATTAAGTAGTTAGCTGTTTGTTCCCGAATTGCTAGGGTGCATTTATTAAGAACTTTTCATTTTAGAGTCCTGTTTTGTTATTTGGACAAACTTGAGAGTCTGGACAGTAGTTTGACTAAACCTTAGGAAAGATAAATATAATTAATTCTAAAATTATATACAAATTAGTTAATTACAAATTATAAACTACTAATTAATAACTTTGTCCTATTTAACTAATTTATAATTAGTAGGTTATATGTATGATTTTATTTATATTTTATTTAAGGGGACGTAGGGGACGAGGCAAGGGATAGGGTGGGTGTATGCTCTCTCGCCCCTATTCCATTTAAGATTTTTCTGTCCCTGCCCCACCTTCTGTCCCATTATTTTCTCATGGAACGGGTACAGGCCACCATTGGCATCCTTAATTTTCCTCTTTCATGAAAACTTATTATTTTCATACTTTGATAATAATTTAAGGGTAACGTTATTATATCATTTGACCAAGTGAGGTAAGTGTAATTTTATAGAAATGATGAGAGCTATTTGAATTTGACCTAAGGGAACTTATGTAAAATAAAACCTTTTTAGAATTGAGATCAATTTTGGAGATTCGGTTGTTTACCTTACCTACATCACAAGAGCTCTAGCCAAGGAGAAATTTTAGAAGTGGTTCACACAACTGGTTATTGACGCAATGATAATTTCATTTATTCATTAATAAATAGGTTATAATTGTCAACAAGCTCTCTAACAATCAACTTTTTCTTACTATGTTGCTAGTTAAGGTACAATCGTTAACTATTTCTCTAATAAAAAAATAATCCTACATACGACTATAGAATTTTGTTTTCCTCTTTGCCTTAGAAACTAAAAGAGCTTTATTCTAACTAATAAACACGCTATGAGGGTTTATCTAAATTAGATCATATGTCTCTCTGACACAAATCCAATCATGCCAGTTACCACTAATTTAAACCAATTAAATAATTATAGATTTAACTATCTTAATTGGTAATAGGTTATTTGTGACGATCCCACCTTCCCCTAGGACATACCCGGGAGTTTAGCGGATTGCCCGTCTAACTCTTGGCAGGATTCACTCACATTTACTTAAAATACGGATCAGAACTTCAAGAGAAAGAGGAGCAACAGTTTCCATCTTAAAATGTATATAGACATAATTGTTTATTTCAAATATTATACATACCCAAAATATAGCAAAAGATTCAAACTTTAGTTGAAATCCTAACCTTAAACGAGCACTAGCACTATTACAATTACAAAAGTCAAAAGTCTATACATGAATCCAACCTGTCCTAGTCACACACCCATGCTCACACCCCCTGTAAGGAAAACTAAACTAATGGGGTGAGTTAAAATTCAGTGAGGTTTCAAATATCATGTAATCAAAATATTAATCTCAAAGCAAGTAAGAAAACGGTAACTTAGCAAATTAACAACCGGCAAAAAAGGAACAAGTAGCACTTTCAATAGGAAGGATACATTTATGTCACTCTGGCCACTTAACTCGTAACCGTTAACACTCCGTCAACCATGAAATACACTATCAAATCCAATAGAACACCACTTCACGCCATCTCCATCCACCGATCATCCCCCTTACCAGGGCCGCACGCCAATCAAGTATAAGTAGGGTAATATTCGAATACACCAAGGCCAATAACAAGATACAAGACCCATGGTTCATCGGTCACCTCGATCAAACCCTTGCTGGTTTGATTTGACCAACTAACTAATGGGGATGGGATCCCAAAGCAAGTATAGTCGGTGAGATAACAACTCCAACCGACTTTCAAGTAATGCACAGATATATCGGTTCACAAGTAAACAAATCAACAAGAATTCAAGCAAGTTAGGTTGAGTACAATAAAGTACACACTCGCTTTTTCAATATCAAGTCAAGATATCTAGTAACAAGTCACATAGTCCAAATCATGCAATTGAAACACTCACCATTGATTACTGTTTATCAAAATCGGGTTTAGGCCTAACTCCCTGATCGGACTCAAAATCTGCGATCAAATATCGTATAGCAAAATGCAATCAAATAGGGTTTTAAAATATACAACCCTCGCTTGTTAATATCAAAAGAAGTTCATGTAAATAGAACTCTTATAAATAGATCTCATGAGACTTAGTAAACCCAATACAAGGTACATGCACGCCCCTATTTGTTTTTGGAAAGTAAACGATTAAAATTTTTAAATTTAAACTAGACTTATGCAACTAGAAATCATGTTTAAAGTGGCCATTACTTTCTCCTTGCAAAATATATAGTTTTTGTCAAAATTTCATCTTACGTATCACTACCAAGGGGAACTCAAGCATCCCTAAGCAACTAAGTCCGAATCAATCAAAAATCACCCTTCTACTCTCACTTTCACTCGTTTATATTACAAGAAAAGAAACGACCAGCATCTCCCCTGTTTTTCCTTAAATTTTCTCCAATTTCAAGGCTAAAATTTCATAGCAAAACAGCTCCAATCAAGTCTACAAGTTATAAGATACAAGGGTTTCTTATTTTAGGCCACAAATCTAACTAAATTAGGTATATACCTAGCATATATTTATCGTATACCTAAGTTGAAAATTTAAGCCCTAAGTTGGAATCTACCAACAAAAGTTAGAAATCTCTTAAGTGAAGCCAAAAATGCATGTACAAGTTAAAAAATCCTCATGACAAGACTAAAGTTTCATAGCAAAGATGGAAATAATATTTCAAAACTGAAAATTCTCAACCAAAGCTGGAAATGACAAACTACTACACAAAACTACGAAATGTTCCATAAAACCTACTACAATCAAGTCATAATTGCATTCAAATGCAAGATTAAAGGGAAAAAGTAGTTCCTTGCCAAGGGTACCTTCAATTCCTAAGGAGAATAGCAAACCACAGCTTTCTTTCCCAAAAATCACTCCACATAAACCTCCTTCCTTCCTTGTTGCAACCTCTTATGGATTGTCTAGGGTTTTAGGTTGATTTCCCACAAGTTCTAGCTAGAAATCAAGGTGAAGTTGAAGAAGTTTTCCCTCTTTTCATTCTTCTCTCTCTTGGCTAAGAAGCAAAGAAAATGAAGGAAATTTTGGTTCGTTAGATGATAAAGATGGAAGAAATATCTTGGTCAAAGATGACTTTGATTGCCAACACTTGGCACCCAACCATTTTTCCTCTTGTTTTTTTTTCTTTTCCTCTATCTTTTCTTTCTCCAATTTCGGCCATCATCTTAAAAATACAAGGGAGAAATAATAAAAAGGAAAGAAAAGTTTCGGTCAAGTGGTGTCTTTGACCGGTAACAAGTGGCGCGAGTTGGTTCGACCCTATCTCTTTGTCTCTTTTGTGTTTTTAACTTATGTTTCACTAAGTCACTCTTAGGACTTTTAATCATATAATTCCTCTTACATAATACCCACTCTTATCCACCAAATTTAGTGCACACACCTCACCAATTGATCACGCAACCACAATGTACCACGAAACCTAACATGCACCAACTATAAAAATAAAGATAAAAACTCTCAACTCTATCGTTAAAAATAGTTACAAAAATTAAGGCAAGTAAATTAGTATTAATGAAACTATAAATTAACTATCAAAAATAAGGAAAATTATAAGAAAATATAAAAGAATTTTCAAGTCCTCACACTCTCTCCCCCTTAAAAGAATTTTGACCTCGAAATTCATACTTTTACTCGCAAATAGCTCAGCCATTTCTCTTGCATGTCTGCCTCTAACTCCCAGGTTGTTTCTTCTACCTCATAGTGTTTCCACAGAACCTTAACCAATGAAATTTGCTTATTTTTCAAGTCTTTCACCTTCCTATCTAGAAGTCGAATAGGTCGTTCCTCATAAGTTAGAGACTCGTCAAGCTCAATATCCTTTGGCTGCAGTAAATGAGTCGGGTTTGCATGATATTTCTTAAGCAAGGATACGTGAAAAACATTGTGAATTCGGGACAAACTTGCTAGTAATTCCAATTGATATGCCACCTTTCGTACCCGTTGGAATATGTTGAAGGGACCTATATATCTTGTGTGTAGCTTCTTTCCTTTTCCCACTTTAATCCTTCCTTTTAATTGAGTAACCTTAAGAAATACTTGACCTCCGGTTTCAAATTCCAAATCCTTTCTTCGATGGTTGGCATAACTCTTTTGTCGACTTTGAGCCATTTGAATCCTCTGATGTATTACCTTTACCTTTTTGTACGCTTCCTCAATCCATGGTATTATTGCCGGATCCATAATTTTTCTCTCTCCTACTTCATCCCAGTGAATCGGTGAACGGCATTTTCGTCCATAAAGCACCTCATAAGGTGCCATTTGGATTGAAGCGTGATAATTGTTGTTATAAGCAAACTCAACTAATGTCATATATTGGTCCCAACTTCCTTCAAAATCCATGATGCATGATCTTAGCATATCCTCAAGAATTTGAATGGTTCTTTCTAACTGTCCATCCGTTTTACTAGAAGCTAAGAAACTATTGAAAAAAGGGATAATTTGGAGGATAGGTGATGACAAGAACACCAATCTTTGGAATGATCCCTGGATACCAAGGTCACATTTTTCTTAAGTTTCATAGCAGTCCAAATTATATGTCCATATGCCAGAGTTCGTGACTTGCTTGACACGAATGTGGGTGGCTGGAAATTGAACATTGTTAAAGGTTTGTTTAGAGAGCATGAGATTGAGCAGATTTTGATAATTCCTCTTTCACCGTCATGACCTATGTAATAGACTTAAACTGGAAGTTTGTTGTTGTGGAAGGTGCAGATGTATGTTAAAAACTGATAAGCATATATTCTTGGACTGTACTTTAGCTCAAGAAGTTTGGTCATGTTTGGGTTTTCTCAAAATTGTAAGTGAGCCCCTACCTCAAGTTTCAAACACTGGTTTGATTATCTTTTGCAGACAGAAGGCAAACAAACTGTAGAGTTGGTGGCTGTAACCGTATGACTAATTTGGAAAGGTAGAAACCAGAAACTTTTCGAAGTAAAAGATAGAGTTGCAGATCAAGCGGGGGATTATGTAAAAAGGGCCCTTACATGAATATTGAAGTTTTTACTATAAGAGTGGACCATGCAGAGTTATTCAACAAAGCAAATGGGAAGTTTTATGTGAAAATTTACTAACAATTAATGTGGATAGAGATTTTTTCTAAAGATGAATTTGGTATTAGACTAGTGGCGAGAGATCATTTGGGCCATATGGAAGCAATAATGGCTAAGAAGTTAGCTAGAACTCTTAGTGCAAAACATTTTGAATGCATTACTATTCTCAGGGCTCTTTAATTTATGAGAAATTTTAACATCACTCACTTTCTAGTAGAAGGAGATGCCTTAAACATCTTTTAGAGGATCAATAGTAGAGAAGAGAATTGGTCTTTAGTTGGTAACATTATTTACAACATAAGATCCATGCTCACAAAATTTGATTTTGTGAGAAGATCAAATAATGCACCTGCTCATATTATGTGTAAATTAGCATTATCTTTAGAAGAAAGCAATGCTTGATTTGTTAACTTCTCTAGACAAGTGTATGAAGTTGCTACTACAGATTTGTCATACCTATCATTCTAAAGGTGATAATAATGTTTCTTCATTTTTTTAAAAATTATACTATTCATTTTGATAGATACACCATAATATTGTAAAGTTAAGTTACGCCAAGATAGTATATACTGACAAGCACATGTGACGAGATAGATATTGATTGGCACAATTAAATGATTAGACTATTACGAAAGTATCATCCTATTAATGTAAAAAAAATTTATCTTTTAAAGGCATATTAATTATTTTATTAGGAATGTAAGATCATTTTATTTAATGATATTGAAAACATCTAATGAAGACTGCCTAACATCTAAATAGTAATGGTAAAATATTCTATCTTTTTTATAGTTACACCTTCTGTATTGATAGTTACTCTCTAATATTATACAGTTGCACTAAAATAGTTTATATCGACTAATATAGGTGAAGAAATAACTATTGATTGATATGATTACGTTCATATTCTATCATAATATTATCATCTTATTGATATAAACATTTACTCTCATTTAAAGGTATATTAATTATTTTATTAGGAATGTAAAACCATCTCATTTAAAGGCATTAAATATATCTAATGAAGACTAATTATCATTCTAAATGATGATGATAATATATCATAAATTTGTTTTTATAGTTATACCACTCATCTTGACAATTATGCCATAATATTATATAAGTTATATCAAGACAATGTGTGTTGACTAACTTAGGTGAAGAGTTAGGTATTGACTGACATGATTAAATGTATAAGTCACTAAGAAATTATCGTTTTGTTGATATAAAAAATTATTCTAACTTAGAGGTGCATTATTTTTTTTTCATTTGAAATGTAAGAATTTAAAAATATTATAAAAATTTAAAAAAGATTACCTATCATTCTAAATGATAATGATAATATATTCTCATTTTTTTTATAGTTAAACAATTTGTTTTAATAGTTACACCTTAACATTATAAAGTTATACCAAAACAATATATATTGATTAACATAGGTAAAGAGATAGTTATTGATTGATATCATTAAATATATAAGACACACTGCATTATCTACCTTATTGATATAAAATTTTACTCTTGTTAAAATCCTTTTAATATGTTTCATTAGAGATGTTAGATCTTCTTATTTAAAGGTATTAGAAATATTTAATAGACACTACTTGACATTTTAATTGGTAGTGACAATGTATTCTCAAATTTTTTATAGCAACACCGATATCTTGATAGTTACACTGAGATAGTGTGTATTGACTAACACAGGTGAAGAAATAGTTATTGATTAACATGATTAAATATATAGATCACTATAAATTATCATCATGTTGATGTAAAATTTTATTTTCATTTAAAATCATGTTAATTTTTTTATTAGAGATGTAAGAGTATATTATTCAAAGGCATTACAAACATCTAATAAAGACTATTATTCTAAATAGTGATAATAATATATATCTTCATTTTATGGTTACACGATTTGCTTAAATTGTTACATTTTAATATTATAAAATCACATTAAAATAGTATATTTTGACTAACATAGGTGAAAAGATAGCTATTGATTGATATGGTTATATGCATAGGCCATTGTACATTTTTTTTTTGCAAGCCTCATACGCGAGAGTGGGATGCCAGTCCCAATTTATTTATTCAAACCTTGTCAAATACATTCAAATTCAAAGAAACAAAAGAAAACCCAACGAACTATTCTCCGAAAGTTTGGTAGTCCCAATCGATCGAGTCGACCTTTACTCCGAACCAAGTCTGGCAGCTCCGAAAAACTATGAAATAAACATTCCCACTCCAAATCAACACCGTGATTTGCTAACCTATCAGTTGGCCAATTCGCCTCCCTAAAACAATGAGAGATACAATGAAAATGATTTTGAAAACTAAGAAGCTCCTGCAATTCCCTCTGCAGCCACCACGAGCATGTGCAAGTACTCTGAATCATTTGAATTAAAACAAGAGAATCCGATTCAATATGCAATCCAAGAAGCCTCGAGAGAGACACTGTTGGACTCTAAACGCCATCGCCTTGAGCTCCGCAAGCAAGCTTGTCAATGAGCCAAAAAAACAAGAATAACCAAACATGAAATTCCCATTCCAATCATGCACCAATCCCCCTCCTCCACTTATACCCGGATTCCCTCTAGAATAGCCATCAGAATTCAACACATATCCCACTGTGGAAGCAATCCACTTGACCGGTCTCATCAAGATAACCCTCGACCGACCAACCAAAAAATAATGAAAACCCTCCCAAGAAACAAAAGAGCACGGCAATGTTGGAAAATGCTCGTGAAAAAACTCTTGCGCCTAAGTGAGAATCCGAATGGCAATCCTATCCCATCCCAAGTTTCGCCCTTCAAAAATCGCATTGTTTCTTGCCCTCCACAACTCCTAACAAATCAGAGAAGGAAGAACACGATAAACAAATGCTAAGTATGAATTTTTGGCGGATCGAATCCATCAATACAGCATCATATGCCAAATAGTGCCAATTGAGGATAATTCTCCAGCATGAACCTCAAAAGCCCTCCACGCTTGCCGTGCAACTTCACTTGTACAGAATACCTGATTCAAATACTCTTCCTGAGGCTCTCGACAATAGACGCATCTAGAAGGCCCCTAAACTCCAAAATTTCTCAACTATTCCACAAAAGAAAGCTTCCAGACCAGTAATCTAAGCATGAAAAAGGATATCTTGATCGGGAGGGCCTTATGCCAAGCACATGTAGTCAACCAAGAAAAATTAGAGGCCTGTCTAACAATGGAGTAGGCAGAGGAGATCGAAAACTCACCACTAGGAGTTAACTTCCACACCATCCTATAGTCTCCATGCATAGAAGGTGGTACAATGTCCATTACTTGCCTAACAACCTCTGGTTCCAAAAACTGACGTAGCATTTGGCTATTCCACACACCCTCTCTACAAAATCAGCCACCCTATGTTCATGAAAAATCTCTATCTACAGGTACAACGCTCTCGAACACATCCAATTATCATGCCAAAAATCCATCGAATCCTTATGGATAATCCTGCCAATGTACCCCTCCGCTAGACTCTGCACTGACCGCATCCTTCACCAAGCATAAGAACGCACCAAACCTTTCTCTGTTAGGCAAGGATGCATCCCTCCACAAAATTTTAGTGATATGAACTCTGGCCAAAGAGAGCATTTTCTCTTAAACAGCCACCAAATCATCAACGAAAAGGCATTAACAACATCCTTAAGGCTCCAAAAACCTAATCCCCCCATTGCAAGGGCTATATAGGTCAAGCCATTTCATCCAATAAAACTTGGCGCCAAATTTTGACGTCCCTCATAAGAACGCTGCCATGAAGTTTTTCAACTCCCGTAGCACCCTTAGAGGAGGTGATGCAACTACTAATATGTGAACCGGGATTGAAGACAAGACGCTTTTAATTAGAGTAATTCTATCCCCGGGCAACAGAATCCTATGCTTCCAGGACAAAATTCTATTGGCCACGGCACTGCAAATTTCTGCAAAGTATACCTTTTTTCTTCTACCAATAAATAATGGACAACCAAGGTATTTAGTTGGAAAAGACTTTTGTTGAAATCCAGTTACTTGCCCTATCAAAATTCTCCGTAGAAGGGATAAATTAGGGCTCACCAAATAGCAGTTCTTTTGGTGATTAACTTTCTGACCTGAAATAGCACAATAATCCCCCAAAACACTCATCACCAATTGCAAAAGATGACTTTAAGCCACTAGAAAAAATGACCACATCATCTACATAGACCAAATGTGTAATATTTGGATAACCAGCAGGTACTTTAAAAGGATTAAAGCGTCTCTGCATGATCAACCCATTCACAGATCTGGATAAGATTTCTGTTTCAATAATAAATAAAGTTGATGAAATTGGATCCCTTTATCTCAACCCCCGTGTGGATTTAAAAAACCCCTGCAATGACTCAATTATAATTACCGAAAATTACACATTAGAAATTAGTCTCCAAATCATATCAATCCATACCTCATTAAACGCAAAACGATGCAGGACTTGTAGTAAAAAACACCACGATACTCTATTATATGCCTTCATCATATCCAATTTCACCACCATATTGCCCCTCCGATTGGCCATCTTGATATCAGTTAGCAGCTTCTGGGTCAATAGGAAATTATCAGTAATTTGCTTTCTCTTAACAAAATTACTATGTTGTGGAGAAATAATAAAAGGAAGAATCGTAGCTAAACAATCCGACAAAATCTGAGAGATGACTTTATTAATGAAATTACACAAACTAATAGAGCGATATTGTGTAAAGTCTTGTGGCCTTTGCACTTTTGGGATCAAGATAATTGACATCATGGCAACACTTCTCGGTAGCTATGCTCCATAGAAAAAACTAGATAACGCTCGATGCACATCCTCTACTATCACTTCCCATACAAAGTGAAAAATTTTCCTGTGAAACAATCGGGACCCGCCGCACTCTTCTCATTTGTGGAAATGACAACAATTTTTAACTCCTGTAACGATGGGATTTTCATCAACCTCGAGTTATCCTGTTCAGTCACAAGTTTTAGAATAACGTTCAATAAGTCATATGAAAGCGGACAAGACCCTGCCGTGAATAACTCTTCAAAGAAGGAAACTGATTCATTACAGATTTGTGGTTTTGAAGTGGTGAATAATAGCCTTGCATCTCTTCTCGGTCACCACCATATGGAAGTATTTCAAATTCCTGTCACAATCCCTAAGCCACTTCACCCTTGCCTTCTACTTGCAAAAACCTTCTTTCACTGCTAATGTACGTCTGAGCTTTGCGCGAATTGCCTGCACGCTTAGTAGTAACTGTTCAGAAGGATTATTGTCATATGAAATTTCAGCCTCCAAAACCAACTTCTCCTCCTCCTGAATAGCCTTGAAGATATCCCCAAACGATTCCTTGGACCAACACTTAAAGGCCGGTTTAACATTTCGCAACTTAGTAGACAAAATATAGAAAGGAAACCCTACAACCAAACTTGGCCAACTCTTCCTACTTACATCTAGAAGTCCCTTATTTGAAGTCCAAACATTCAACAATCGAAATGGTTTCGGTTTATCATCCAATCTCGTGGAAGCCGACATCAAAAGAGGGGCGTGGTCCGAAGGATCCCAACCCAAATGCCGTACGAGGACGTTATTCTCCATTCTCATGGCATCCAGTTTAGTAACAACCTATCTAGTCGTTTTCACACACGAGCCCGCCCTTACCTATTATTACACTATGTAAATTTAGAACCCGAAAAACCAGCATCACACACTTTCGCAATCGACATAAACTGTATGAAATCTATCCTCTCATTCAGCCTGAAAGGTAAACCACCCCGTTTCTCCTTTGCATATACTATCACATTGAAATTCTCAACAATAAATCAAGAGTATGAATTTGGTTTGTCCACCAGCAAGTCGGACCATAGGGTTTCCCTTTCTTGATTTGTACACTTAGCATGAACAAAGGAAAAGTACACTATTGAAGAGAGAGCTGGAGACTGAATACGAAGTGTTAAATGTTAACAGGACTCCCCCAAAACCTGACACGTAAGAAAAGATTGGTAAAAAATTCACACCGTTCCCCAATTATTTGCTACACAACAGTCCATTCCTAATTTTAATCGAATGTCATCAATTCGATCCAAATCAGTCTTGGGTTCACAAATCGCCACCAAGCTAATAGAGTACATCTTAATTAACTTCTTAAGTCTTTTTTAGATTTGGGGCTCTAGCGACACCTCTAATATTCCAGAATAACATACTAATTATCAAACAAAATTGAAAAAAAATTATCAGAAGAAATTTTCATGGAGCATAAAATACGATCAGATGGAAACTTAACTCAAAATTCTCGTTATTTAGATTGAGAAACGCTTTGGAAGTCCCTCTCATCGTTTAGTTGCTCTTGCATATTCGCAGCACCAGCAATTGACTCAATATTAAACATCTCCACTACTAAGGCCCGACTTCGAGTAAGGCGGGATACAGAAACACCCCATAGTGACAAGCTACCATAACGACCCTACAACTCATTTAACTCATCTTCAAGCGAAGCATCTTCAATGGTACCCAACCTATTTCTCGCCCCACCAAATATAGAGGGGCAAATTTCAGTTGATGAAACACCAACTCCGTTGCAAGTGACCAACCCATACAGAGCTGCTGAAGAGACTGGAATATGAACAGTCGTTACAACCACCTTAGAAGTGCTGGGGACATCAATTACTGGTGGCAACACTATTGCAACTATGTCAGAAGTTCCCATGACAGATTTTTCCTCCACCCGACACCATCTTGAGTGTTATTCCTAGCCTTTATCATATCCTGCACTACCATAGGTGCACTCTCAGGTAGACTACACTCAGTAGCCACCAGCGAGAACATTACCGGGACTGAGCCGACAGGAATTGCAGCAATTAGAGAAGTCCCTTTAGCAGCCATGCCCAGGGCCTATTGCCCAATGCAGAGTTCACTAGTTGCAATTCTGAGATGCCTCGCGACAGCCGCTCATCGAACCCGTTATTTTCTCCAAGCAGAGCCGACGTACCAGTTCCATTGTCAATTGTTTTAACCTCCTTCAATCGAAACTCCACCCTCGGAGCCTGCACACCATATTTGTTTTCATCTGATTTAGTAGCTCTAAGCTCAGACTTGAGGATATGGTAGCCAACCTCATCGTGTCTCTGTTTGAAACAATGCAAATAGTACTTAGGGATATTTTCAAGTACTAAATTCTGTCAGAAACCATCATGATTCCTATTACCAATCCACACCCTCAATGGACGAGATTTGAGCAAATCAATTTCGACACAGATCCTTGCTACTTGGCCTTGAGGCCGCCAATGTTGCAGAATCCACAAACAATGGAACTCCTAATACGGAGACAATTTGGAACAGCACCTCCTTATTGAAGTAATGCAAAGGAAGTTTGGAGAATTGAAACCAAACTGGTGACACCAATGGCTCCTTATCCACGTGAAAGGCTGGTGACCACTTGAAAACCCTCATTGGAAAATCGAAGGCATACCAGACGTTGCGAGACCATATTTGATGGAAGTCAGCTTCATTGTTGAATTTGATCAGGATGCGCTTGGAGTCTAGAAACCCTAGGGAAACAATCTCTCTCAAATCCAATGACAAGAAGAATTTTCGCAAATCCTTCATTCTTGACCTACCTTTGAAAAATTTACCTATTAGGCAAACTTATATGGAGCTGCCAACGATTCTGAAGCCTCTTGGGAAAAGATAATTGCTAGCTCTCCCTTATGAGTAGTTGTCGAAACCTTGATGAATAAAACCAGTTGCGACGAATTGGAGCAAAGAACTCTGAGAAAGATTTCCGCTGAAATGTAGAGGAAAGTGAACTTTGCTCCCTAGTAGTCGGTTGGAGGGCAGCCATGGGCACGCGAAGAGAAATTCTTGACTTGCCCGAAAAACCCTAGCAGAAAGCTCGAGAGCATAGGCCATTATAAAATTATTGTTATAAAATTATTGTCCTATTAATATAAAATTTTATTCTTATTTAAAGATAGATTAATTGTTTTATTAGGGATGTAAGACCATTTCATTTAAAAGTAATAACACCATCCAATAAAAACTACCTATCATACTAAATAGTGATGATAATCTATCATTATCTTTTTTATTATTATTTTTTACTAATTTTGATACTTACACCACTCATTTTGCATAGTTATACCATAATATTATAAAATTACACTAAAATAGTTAATGTTGACTAACATAAGTGAAGAGACAGCTATTGAATAATATAATTACATGCACAAGCTACTATGAAATTATTGTCCTATTGATATAAAATCTTACTATTATTTAAAGGTACTTTAATTGTTTTATTAGAGAAGTAAGACCACCTCATTTAAAGGTTTTATAGGTTCAAGAACCCACTGGCGGAGCTTACCAACATCCCACCCATCACTCTTAAAAAATTCCGCCAGCAACATATGTGGCGGATCGTGCGGCAAATCTCTCGCATTCAACTCTTTCCTGAGCTTGACGGCGTAATAGTCTAGTCCCCATCGTCTTCTGGTACCTTTACAACCAAGTTAGCTTGGGAGAACCTTCAACAAAGGCGCAATCGATCCGAGGTTGATCAGAGGATTTGGAATAAGGTTCTTCCTCTCAAAGTTTCCATTTTTGGTTAGCAACTGCTACAAGGTTTTTTATCATTAGATGATTGGTTGAGAAAACGAGGGATGGCTCTTCCTTCCAAGTGTGTTTGTTGCTCGGCAGAGGCGGAGTCATTGAATCACTTATTCCTGGATGTCCTGATAGCTTTGTAGGTGTGGACTCATTTAGCGGGGCAGTTTGGTATTCTTAATGCCGAGTTGTCTCGATCGAATATGTCCACGATATTTATGGGTTGAATTCTCTCTTCCTCCTTGGGTGGCTCTTCTCATATTAGATCTTGGTTGCCTATGGTTATTTGTTGGTCTTTATGGAAAATTCGAAATCAGGTGCTGTTCCAAGAGGGATTGCTCTCAGTGCAAAGGGTGATCGGGTTGGTAGATTCTTTTCTCATGCAACTAGTAAGAGCCAAGGTGTTTCGAGAACTGCATTTTCGAGGCAACACGGATTGTAAATGGTTTCGATATGTGGTCGCTCCCCTGAAGGTGAGCAAGCGTAGCATCAGTGTGTCCTGGCTTAAACCTCCGCTAGGTACTCTCAAATTAAATTCCGATGCAAGCATGGTGGAAGGGGTGGCCTCAGGTGGGGGGCTCATCAGGAATCATGAGGGTAACTTGATTTTTACCTTCTACAAGGAGTTTGGTGTTGCGGATGTGTTGTTGGCTGAAGGCTTGGCGTTATTGCATGGTCTTCAACTGTACAAGGAAAAAGGCTATAGTTCATTTCATACAGAGGTGGATTCAGAATCTCTGGCTTCTTTAGTCAAGGAGGGTACCCTGACTAAATGGCTTTTCTGCAATGTTTTGCTTGAAATTCGTTCACTATTAGTCTTGATGAACTCGGGGATCCGTCATATCTTTCGAGAAGCAAATTTGGCTACGGATAGGATGACAGCGCTGAGGGTTGGCCAAGTGTCCTTCATTTCTTCGACTAGTCATCTACCGGTTTTTCTACGGTCGGTCCTGGCATTAGATTCTAGATCTTTTCCTTATGTTCGTTCTCAGAGGGTGAGAGAGTAACATGTTTGCCCACTTTTCTCAGTAACTTCTTGAGATCAGGTCGAAACCCTCTTAAGCTCATGTATTTTTGAAGGTCTAATAAAAGGTCGAATTATTTGGAAAAAAAAATCTCTCTAACTAGTGATGATAATATATTCTTAAAATTTTGATAGTTACACCACCCGTCTTAATAATTACACTCCTACTATTATTATATTACATCGATATAGTGTATGTTGACTAATATATATGAAGAAATATATATTAATTGACATGATTAATGTATAAGCTATCACGAAACATCATCATAGTTGATTGAAATTTTACTCTTACTTACAAGAATATTAATTATTTACTCATGTATGTAAGACCATTTCATTTAAAAGTATTGAAAACATCTAATGAAAACTTTCCGTCATTCTAAGTGAGAATGATAATGCATTCTCATCTTTTTTATGGTTGCGTCGCTTCTCTTAATAGTTACACCTTACTATTATAAAATTGCACCAAGATAGTGTATCTTGACTAACATAAGTGAAGAGATAACTATTTATTGATCTAATTACATGTATAGACCAATAAGAAATTATCGCTCTATTGATGTAAAATTTTACTCTAATTTAGTGATACATTAATTATTTTATTATAATGTAAATTTATCTAATTTAAAGGCACTAGAAACATTTAAGGAAGACTACCTATCATTCTAACTGGTGATGATAATGTGTCATCATTTTCTTCATAATTACACTACTCGTTTTGATAGTTACACCCTAACATTATAAGGTTACACTAATGTAGTATATGTTGGCTAGCAAAAATGAAGAGATAATTATTGATTGATGTAATTATATGCATAGGCTATTGCGAAATTATTATCCTACTGATATAAAATTTGACTCTCATTTAAAGGAACTTCAAATCGTTTTATTAGAGGTATATAAGACTATTAGAAACATCCAATGAGTCCTACCTATCATTCTAATCAGTGATGATAATGCATTCTCAAATTTTTTTTATAGTTACACCAATCGTCTTGATAGTTTCACTCTAATATTATAAAGTTACACTGGAATAGTGTATGTTAACTAACATAAGTGAAGAAGACATTGATTGACATAATTAAATACATATGCCACTATATAATTATCATTCTATTGATGTAAAATTTTACTCTTGTCTAAAAGGATTTTAATTGTATTATTAGGAGTATAAGACCATCTCATTTGAAGGTATTAGAAATAGTCAATGAAGACTACGTATCATTCTAAATGATGATGATAATGTATCTTCCTCTATTTTAAAATTACACTGTTCGACTAGATGGTTACCCTACTTAACTTAATAGTTACATCATAATATTATAAAATTACACGAAAATAGTATAAGTTAACTAATGTAGGTGAAGAAATAACTATTGATTGATATGATTAAACTTATTAGGCTCTAGGCATATGAAACTATTGTCCTATTAATACAAAATTTACTTTCGTTTAAAGGTATGTTAATTGCTTTATTAGGGATATATGACCATTTCATTTAAAGGCATTAGAAACATCTAATGCAAATTTATTGTAAATGATGATAATAATATATTTTCATGTTTTTTATAGTTATACTACTCATCTTAATAGTTACTGTGACAGTTCCCACCTCCCCCTAGGGCGTATCCAAGAGTTTGGCGGACCGTCTGCCTAGCTCTTACCAGGACTTACTCACAAATCTCAGAAAATAATAACAATTCCCAAACTCTAATAGTATTAACCACAAAATGTGCATCAAAACTTCATGGTCACAAGTTGAAATTTCTATAATGAAGCTAAAAGAACATACAAAGGTTAGATAATCCACATGGTAAAGCTAATAGATCATAGAAAATTGAAAGGACCATATCAAAACTGGAAATTCTTCATTTAAAGTTGGAAATTTCAATTTACTACACAAACCATGAAATTTTTCATAGAATCCACCATAATCAAGCCTTAAATCTACTAAAGTGCAAGTTAAAAGTGAAGAGATGGTTTCAAGCCATGATTACCTTTAATCCTATGAAGAAGAGCAACCAAAGCTTCCTTTTTTCCCTAAATTCCTCCACCCAAGGTCTTCCTCCTTCTTTAAAGTTACTTCCTATGGATTGGATTGCAAATTTATGGTGAAAATCTCAAAGATTCAAGCAAGGTTCTAGGTTGAAAAAAATGGAGTTTTTCTCTCTTTTTCCTTGCTAGGAGAGTCGGCCAAATGAAGGGAAGAAGATGAGGGTTTTTGGTTAAATTTTCTTTTATTAAAGGCTAAGAAAGGCTGTAGTCAAAGTCAAAGCTCCAAGGCTTGATTGACAAATGACTTCCAATGATTAATCCTCATTCTTTTGTCTTCCAATCACTAAAATATCTAGCCAACCTCTAATTATCTCATAACACCTTATAAAATAATATCCTTTTGCACAAAACTCCTTCTAATCTTCAAAAATTTATCGCACACACCTCACTAGTGGGTCCTACTTCCATAATGCATTACGAACTTAACATGTACTAACTTATACAAGAAAAATGATTTAAAAACTTGACTCACTTATAAAAATATCTAGAAAATTAAAGCAATAAATTAAAGTAAAGAAAATGCATTCAAAGGAATAAAATAAAATATAAAATAATTTTCGGGTCCTCACAGTTACGCCCTGTAGCCCCACAAACAAATTGGTTATATGAGTGAAGTACCACTTTGATTATTTTCTTAGGTGTACGGATATTGTTGATATCATTTAATGATTTGAGAGTTTACCATTCATAATGTAACGTACCACACCGAACGGGCTAGCATAATGACCTTTTGAGTTGAAACCACGGGTTCAAAATGGTTAATTCAAAGTTATTAGTAATTCAATAGGTCGGACATTATATACCATTGCTTTTCCTCTTTCCTAATCAATAGGGGACATTTCACTTTTCCTACCTTTAGAATTTTGTGTCCTTGGTTGGAACCATATCACCACTTGGCCCCAGGCTCGGTCCATGCAAAGACTATGTGAGATTCGCTTTGATACCAATTATAATGCCCTGCACCCAACAAGCTAACTAAATAACCTTTTGAGCTAAAATCAACTATTAATAATCCAATAGGCCGGACATTATATACCATTGCATTTCCTATTTCCTAGTCAATGTGGGACATTTCACATAATCCTTATGATTTCGTAATTAGGAAGCAAAATAATGTTTTTTAAATTTTCAAAAATTTAAATTGCTTAAGGTGCTATAATATCCATGAAAGAATGAATTCAATACCCAACTTTGATCACAGGATCTATTCTTGGGTTTCTTATATCCAACTTCTAACCTTGGTTGAAAAGTTAACATCTTCACTAACTTGGGGTTGCAGTGACTTTCTTAAAATAGACCTACAAAAAGAATTCCTTCTTTAACTTGCTATATATTTTTAATTTCATTTTCTTTTTCTTATGCCTAATATGGAGAGTGAAAGAGAAGAAGAAAGATATCTTATAAAATTTTAACTTTAATTTTGACCCATGATTTTTTTTAAAAAATTTTGGGCGATATAGTCTAAGTTGAAGAACTAATCTCTATAAATTTGGAATTGCAATAATTTATTCCCCCCAAGCAGTGTTTTGGACTGAAGAATTTGGATTTGACGTTGAATATTCAAATGAATGGATTTCAAATGCTAGCATTTTAACTCATTAATTGAATTACTTTGTTTGGAAAATTAAAAGATTTGAATGAAGGATTTGAAATACATTAGAAATACAAAAAGGAAATTCTGATTAGCTAAGAAAAAATAAGTTTGCAGGGTAAATCTCTAAAATTAAAAATGTATCTTGAAGGATAAAAAAGAACTACAAAAAATAATTTTTTTTTGGTGACTGAAGTATGTCAAATTTTCGAAGATACTCCTAAGGATGGTAGCGGCTCTAAGGTTGGCACTGCTTTGCACAGCTACCATCAACCATGTTATGGTAGTGTTTTCTTGATGGGAAATAATCAATAAACTCCTTGTTCTCTCCACAATCAAAATTCAAACACAAAATTGAAACAAAAAAAGTTCGGAAGCCATGAAATGATATAGAACAATCACATATCAACACTCAAATTGAATCTTGTGACTAAGTAAACATCATTCCATAACAAGATAATTGTGAATTTTGACCAAAACAAGAAATAGAGGTTGAAGATCAATCGACTAGTAGCTCTTAAAGAGTAAAATCATCATGTCAGAACTACTATAAATAAACAATTATCAGTTAAAACAACCAGAAGACGATTGCGACAAGAAACCAGTTAAGGAAAAGTCAGATGGATTTAAAATAACATCTCTATCAAGTGGATTTGAATTTCGTCAACTTGAGCATATCAAATGCTCTTTAAATTTTTCTGGATTTCAAATACAACTACTAAAGAATTTATCCGAAAATGATGATGGATTTAGGTAGATGATTTCAACTCCAAAACCAACCAAATCCAATCATCAAAACACAACCCTAGAGAAATCTTTTGTCAACTTGTCTTCAGTTTTTTTTTGGATTATTACATACTCCAGTGGGCAGAGCAAAGGAGAAGAAGAAAGATATATTACAACAAGTTGTGAATCTTGACCATGATTTCTGAAATTGTTAGAAACCATCATTATCTTAATCAAATTGACAAAAAGGAAATTTTTTATGCCAAACAAGATGTGTAGTGTCTTTATTTTCACTATATTTCTTCCTTTTCTTTCCAATTGTTAAAATGATGTTGTTTTGATAATTTTAATCTCATTCGTCCAACTATCACTTTTAATCCTAACTGTGAAATTGTAGGAACTCGAACTTGTGAGGTCCCATCCACCTAGTCAACAATATTGACAATCATAGTATAAAGACATTTCTAACCCTAATAAATCAAAAAATGCGCAAAAAGGCATAGGTAACCTTTAGACTTTGTGTGTGTGAAACTTGGTATATTAGTTGGGAAGTACATGCATTATATGTATGATATTTTGTTATACTTGTTAGTGTTAAAAGGAGAGTACAAGAACAGCTTCTAATCTTCAAACTAATCACCTTGAATTTGACAGCTACTGGGAAGTCCAGTAGGATAAAGGCACGTAGAACGCTCTCTTTAAGACGATAAGCACCCCTACAGTATTTTTTAAATCGATGTAGAAGGTCTAGCACGCCGCATGTGTGACGACCCCACCTCCCTCTAGGGCCTACCCCAGGGTTTAGCGGACCGCCTGTCCAACTCTCGTCAGGACTCGCTCAGTTACTTACAAAAAAAAAAAACAAGAAAAACAATTTACAAATATTGACAATGAATGAAACAACAATTTCCAAGCTTAGAATGTACATTGATGCTTAAGTTAAGCTCCAAAACTCATACATTCCGAAATATCTCAAAATATTTAAAATTTCAGATACATTTAACCCTAATCGAGCACTATTTCAGACAATGCTAGCCTGTACTAGCCTCACGCCCTCGCTCGTACCCCCTGTAAGAAAAACAAAACTAATAAGGTGAGTTAAAACTCAGTGAGGTTCCAAAACATCATGCAGATCCAAGTATCAAGTTGACCACTATTTAAAAGTGAAAATATCAAAGTAGCGAGCATAAGAGTTCATAAAAATGAGTAATAACACTTCAAATAGCAAATTATTAGATATCCAACATTTCCAAGTAAAAGGATACAGTCTACTCTGGGGAGCAAGTTCCATGACCACTTGTTCAAAATTTGTTGACACTCCGTCAACCATGGAATTATAATAAGTCCAGTAGAGCACCACTTAACTCAAATTTCCGTCCACCATTCAAACCCCCTACCGGGCCCGATGTCAAGATAAACACTAGTAGTAATACTCGAGCATACCAATTAGTCGAGAAGATAACACTCCACTCGACAAAACTAGAGACCCATGGTTCTGTAGACACCAAATTTTTGTTAATTTTTAATGTTTTCTTGGATTTTTTATATTTAATGAGGTATTTATTTTCTTGCATTTTAATGTGTAATTTTCTCATTTTTGCAGCTTTGTTTTAGAAAAAGAAAAACTAAAACAGAAAAAACAAACAAACAAAATTGATTTTTGTAAAAATAAAAAATAAATAAAATAAATAAATAAAAAGAAAATGGAGAAATCATGATGACTTGTTCATCATGATGCCACCAAAATCATGATCCACTTTTGACCGAAGGCATCCAACGAGAGAAAAAGAGAAGGCAACGGACAGAAGAAGAAAAAAAATTGCTTTAGGATCCCTCTATCAATCCTTCTCTCGGCTTAGGCGGCGGAAAAAAAAAGAGAAGAAAAAATTTGCTCCAGAGGTCCTCGGGCTCAACGAATAGAAGAGGAAGGAAAAAAAGGAAAACTCTCTCCCTTTCTCAGACTTGGGCAGAAGAAAGAAAACGGAGAAGGAAAAAAAAACCCCTCTCCCTCTCGGTTTCTCCTCTCCTTTCCCCCTCTCAATTTCAGACACCTATCAGCAAAACAACAAAATAAAGGGCAAGCCATTGGACAGTTGGAGGTTTGGAGTTTCATCAAAGCATTTTAACCAACTCCACTTTCGGTGAGGTATCTCTCAATTTTTTGAAGCAAATTAAATTCATGTTGATTGCTTAGTTTCTCTTGCTTTTGTTGGGTTTTATTGTCGATGATGTGTTGCCAAATGTTGGGGTTAAGTTATAAACTAGATTAAGGGGAAAGGAAATAAATTTTTGTATATGCGTACTAATTGTTTGAAAAATGCCAAAAAATGAAGAGTTGAATTAAATTGAATTATTTTTGCTAATTCAAGGTCATGGTTGGGTTGTAGAAGTCACAAGTAGTGTTTTGGTATAAAATTTACGATTTTTGGGAGAGATTTGAGTGATTTTAGGAAAATAAATTCTGGTTGTAATTTGACAATTTCGCCACTTTTGATTCATTTTTTTTTTTTGTAAAAAAAAAACTCCAGAAATGGAATCTACGCGAAAAATCGAGTAGGGGTGTGTATTTTGGTAATTTTTGGCGACCGGAGAAATCGCCGGCGACAGGCGTTGGCGCCGCCGTGGCTGCCAGAGCTTCAGTTGGCCAGACAAGCAAACCCAGAAACTGCAGAGGAAAGCTTCGGGCAGGATGCATGAATTTCTGAAAATTTCATTTTTTGATCCCCCAATTTTTACCTAATTTCACTGTGGCTCAAAAACTTCTGCAAATAATCAATTCTGCCCCTTTAAATTTAAATTTTCTTTGGCATATTTTAATATGATTTTTTTTTACAGATTATTTATGAATTTTAGGATGAAATTTAAGATTTAATAATTTTGATAGATTTATTATTTTGATTGGGTTTGGTAAAATAGTTGGAGGTTTTGGTTGAGGTTTGTTAGGTGGGTTTTTGTATAAAAATCTGAGCTATTTTGTTTGGATTTTAGGAATGGGTTTTAGTTTATTTTATTGGGGTTTTTGGCTTGGGTTAGGAGGCTAGAGCCCATGTATTTTTTATTGGGCTGATTTGGTAAATAAAAGTGGGCTGGCCTGCTGGTTTTCCTTTGAACTTTACTTGGGCTGAGTTGATTTTAGCCCGAGAGAGAAATAAAAATGGCCCAGTGGCCCAATTTCTTAAGTGATCTAGTGAGGAATTTACAGAACAGTCCCTGTACTTTTGAATAATTGTACTGCGGCTCTAAATATTTTATATTTCTTTTAGTTAGGTCGCTAATTTAACTACAAATAGGTCCCTAAACTTTATTTTGCTTTAATTTTGACCCTGAATCTTTGTGATAATATAATTTGACCCCAAAACTTTTGTTAATTTTTGCAATTAGGTCCCTGACAGATTTGATTTTCTTAAATAGAAATTACTTTTCTTCTTTAATTATTGATATACTTCATTAAAGTGTTCAATTTGATAGATTTCATGCTTATTTCCATTTTTTATGATTCATTTGTTAATTAAATTGGTGCCTTGATGATTTTTGTTAATTTTGGAGTTAAATAGGTAAAACCAAACCCAATTAGCTACTACTTCAAGGGAGGTATGTTCTTGTTTTATTTTAAATTATCTTATATTCTCTTATGTGTTTCTATGTGTGAATTTACATGTTTTGAGTGATTTTTTTTTAGTTATTTGTTTTATTCGTTTTAAGTTTCATAAATTTAATTTAACTTTGATGATTATTTGAGAGGCAATCAAATGCCAAATTGTAATAGTTAGGGTATTATTTTACTCTTATCCCCCTTAGATTGTAGTTAGGGTTCCAAATGTAATAGTTAGATCTTTATTCACTTTTATTTGTTTATGTGTTTGCATGCTCGTGTGCTTATGTGTTTACTCGTTTCCTTAGGATTTTTGCATCTAAATATTATGTTTACGTGTTACGTGCTACATGCTCTTATGTGTTATTTGTTTTAATTTATGCCTATTTGTCTTACTATGTATTATTAATGCGTGACGTCACCACACTAGTCCAACGCTAATTGTGGCATCTTCCTCCGTTTACTTGCTAGTCCAACGCTAGTAAAGATTTTTTAGAAATGGGTTAGTCCAATGCTAGACCCCTAGATCGTTCGTGCGTTAGATTCATTTTTGTGTGACATTCATTACATTTTCATGCATATTTTATTTTTAGGATATTTTCTCATTTGCATGATATTTTCTATTATATTATCCGCTACCTCGTACCCTTTACATGTGTTAATCATATCATTTAGAATTGCACTTTATTTAAGAAATTGTAAAATAAGTTAGTTCATTTGCTTGTCTATGTTAGGAGAATTATTCTTCAAACATGGGAAATAGGTAATTATAACTTTTTAATTTAAATTAGGGCTGCTATCGAGTCAAGCCGAGCTCGAGTAACCCCATACTCGAGCTCGAACTCGATCTCAATCAGTATTACTCGAGCTCGAGCTTGAGCTCGAACGATTATATAAATTTGAGCTCGAGCTTGACTCGATAAAATGAAAACTAAACTCGAGCTCGACTCGTTTGAGTTCGAGTAAATATCAAGCCTAAGCTACTCGAGATCGAGCTCGAGCTTGAGTTCCTATTTCGTCAAATCCAAACTTCCAGATTCATGTTAACAGGTTTGCCTTTCCAATATAAACTAGAATTCCAGAATTCCAGACTTCGAATATAAACCATGACTAACAAGTGTATATAATGAAACAGGTTTGCCTTTTCAAATTCATCCCAAATTACAGATAATATCAGTTTGTGACAGCCCCACCTTCCCCTAAGGCGTACCAAAGTGGTTAGCGAACTGCCTGCCCAACTCTCGCCAGGACTACTAAGACGGTTATATATAGTCTAAAACGTTCCGGAAGTTATTAGCGCGCTCAAACGAATCAAAAATCACGAAACAAAAATGGAAATCGGAGCCGTACGTGAACAGTATCGACCATGTCACAATCCAGCCGGATTCTTGGCCGGATTGGAGGCAGAGACCAACTGCCCAGATTCAAAAATTCCAGGACAATCCGGCCAAGATCTGGCCTAAAATGAAAGCAATTTTTGGGATATCCTCCTTCCTAATCAATAATTGGTAGTACCCCTGTCGAAAATCCAATTTCAAAAAGACCACTGCTCCTTGCAACTGGTCGAACAATTCATCGACATGGGGCAGTGGATACTTATTTTTAACTGTTACATTATTCAGCCCCCGATAATCTATACACATCCGTAAACTCCCATCTTTTTTCTTCACAAACAACACAATGGCTCCCCAAGGAGACCCACTCTCTCGAATAAACCCTCGCTCCAAAAGATCTTGTAACTGCAATTTCAATTCCTTAAGATCAGCATGTGCCATCCGATACGGGGTTTTAGAGATAGGTGACGTTCCCGGTAACAGATCAATTTTGAATTCTATCTCTCTCTCCGGAGGTAGGGCTACTAACTCATCAGAAAATACGTCTAGCTATTCCTTCACTACGTGCACATCCTCTACCTTCAATTTATCGGTGGGGGTATTGATTAGAAAGGCTAAAAACCCTTGCGCCCCTCTACTTAATAATTTCCTAAGCCGAATACCCGAAATTAATGCAGATGAGGCCAACCTACCCCTTATATCCAACCTCAAGGTTGCCTCCCCAAGAATACGGAATTCTACTACTTTCTTCTTACAATCAAGTTGAGCATTATACCTGGCTAACCAGTCCATGTCTAAAATTACGTCATACCCCTTAATGGACAGGCTTATCAAATCCCTTAGCAACATTCTCTCTCCTACCCAAACTTCATAATTCTTATAAATCATGCTAGTGATCAGACGGTGGTCCCCCGTGGGGGTACTGACTTCTAGGTCATATGGTAAACTAGCAGGTTTTATATCGATTTCGCACATAAAATTGGGGTTAACAAAGGAATGGGTGACACCGGGATCTACTAAGACTTTCGCAAATCGGTGGAATACAAGGATCATACCTTCTACGACCTCGGAAGAGTTAGTGACCTGTTGTGGTTCTAGTGAGTACACTAGAGCCGACACCTTAGGTTTAGTCCCTTCCCCCTTAGCCGGTCCAGAATTGGTCTTCGGCGGTTGTGGGCTCCCCTTTCCATCTCGTTTTAGGACCGGGCATATGGCAAGTTGGTGGTCTGCACTCCCACAGCGTAAACACTTTCCTTCCTTCCTCCAACAATTGTCTTCCATGTGGTTTGACTTCCCACAATGGCCACAGGGACCGCGAGATGCCGAAGCTGAGGCCCCCTGGAAATTTCCTCTTTGGCCTCGCCCAGCTTGGCCACCCCTTGACTGAGCCCCTCTTGATACTCCCGGTTGCCTTCCACCTCCGACTTCCCGTCCAAACTTGGGAGGGTACTCTTATCCCCTTGCCCTGAGCTACTACCAGGAAATCCTCGCTTTTTAGCTTGAAAGTTCCTCACTTGGAGCCTGGCGCATTTCACTCGTTGAGCCTTCTCCACGGCCTCACTAAAAGCGTTAATTTGGGCCACAGCGAGGTCCTTCTGGATTTCCACGTTCAAGCCCTGGACGAAGCGCCTTATCCTTCGTTGTTCAGTCATGACTAGTTCGGGGGCGAATTTGAATAGGTGAGTGAATTGGCTTTCGTACTCAGCTACAGTCTGAGTCCCCTGGCGAAACCGAATAAACTCGTCTTATTTCCTTTCCTGAACCAAAAGAGGGAAAAACTTGGCGTTGAATTCCCTCATGAAATTTACCCACGTCCTTGGTGTCTGTTCTCGTTCCCACTTTTACCGTATGACGTTCCATCAAGAACGGGCAGCCCCTTCCAGTTGAAAGACAGCGAAAGTCACATGCCTCTCCTCCGTATAATGTAACGCAGCAAAGATGTCCACCATCTTTTCCAACCATCTCTCGGCCTCATCAGGATCCTGCCCGCCACTAAACTTGGGTGGGGAAAACTTCTGAAATCTTTCGAGAGCTCTATCCTCGCTCTCTACGTGGTTGCCAGGATTAGTGTTTCCAGGTTGAGGTTGAGGGTTTTGACCCTGATGCTCCACCACATGAGTTAGCAGGTCCGTCATTCGTTGGATGGCGGCAGCTACTTGAGCGTTAGGGTCGATTCTAGGCTCAAGATTGGGTTCAGGCATGGCTTCTCGACTACCTCCTGCAGTTGTGGGTTGCCTACCACCACGCCCACGACCCCGACCACTACGTGTTCCTTCCATGGAGTTTAATCGATCTAAGGTAAAATGTAGATATAACATTAACAATAACGGTAAACGTAAGTAAGGAGCCAAACTATTTACAAGCAAAACATATACACATATCACACAACAGTGTCAAACAAGTCACACATTAACTGTCAGTCAAGTACAAACAAAGAAAGTCCATGAGAGAACAGCGTCATCAAAAGTTATATATACAAAGCTAGTCCAAACGTACAAAAACGGCTAGCTAAGGGTTTTTTTCTCGATCTACGGTTCCCATGGAATCAAAAGTGGTTCAAAAGAGTTCTAACCTAACTCCCTACGGAGGCCACAGACTCTCCCCCTTGGCTAGAACTAGGGGTGCTTCCCTCTCCAGAGGTTCCATCACTAGGAGCCTCCACTTGCGCATTGACGTCAATCACACCTTGGATTAGTGCCTCGCACTGGTTAATAATGCCACCGGAACGGTCTCTAACTTCCCGGACGACATTGGTAAGACGATGGTTGACCCCTTGCAACTGCTCCCTAAGAGCATTAGTGCGTTCTTGCACCATAGCTATGTCCTCTCGGAGCTCTTCTATCCGGTCGGCTTGCATCCTCGTGATGCCCCTCAATCTAAGTATCTCCGTGTGATCCCTGGCGGCGGCACCCCTAAGTCTTCTCCGTTCACCTAACACCGCCATGACCACATGATCGACGTAGGAGTGGTTCTGACAACGATTACAACCACGGGCCCGACTGGCGGTATACCAAAATCGAATCGGACCTCCCTTTCTTGACAGTCAATCACACGAGGGCGTCTCTGAGGCGGTTCACCCCCGCCCTTTCCGCTTGCTCCAGCCATGGCCTACAAGAATAGCAAAAGGATTCATATCTTAGACAACAAAAGCATAATCACACTTAACGGTACCTTAACACTTCCCTCACACAGGTCCTAAGGTACAAAATTCAAACTTGCCTAGGTCATCACTAACCTAGGCTCTGATACCACCTGTGACAGTCCCACCTTCCCAAAAGGCGTACCAAATGGATTAGCGAACTGTCTGCCTAACTCTCGCCGGGACTACTAAGACGGTTATATATAGTCTAAAACGTTCCGAAAGTTATTAGCGCGCTCAAACGAATCAAAAATCACGAAACGAAAATGAAAAATCGGAGCCACACGTGAACAGTGCCGACCACGTCACAATCCGGCCGGATTTCCGGCCAGATTCTTGGCCAGATTGGAGGCAGAGACCAACTGCCCGGATTCAAAAATTCCAGGACAATCCGGCCAGCAATCCGGCCAAGATCTGGCCGGATTCCCCTGTGCCTTTTCCCGCCAAATTTTTCTTTTGTCATTTGAAATCCGAACCTGTCTGGAACCCAACCGATTACCATTAAATCATATAAACTTTGAAAATAGACATTTACAAACAGAATGGTACACATAAACATTACTAAACACTTTTATACACATATAGTTGCAAATTTACAACCCCAAAGGGAATGTTGTATCAAAATACATGTAAGGTTTTCCAACCATCGAGGAGCTATACAAAAGAATATTAAACTAGCTCAACTCGGCTTCAAAATCACAGTTCCCCAAAAGGTATTCATATCCTTGTAATGAAAACAAAGACAATAGAGTGAGCTTTCGCCAAATGAGGTACCATCACTCAAGTAATGAAGTTCAGATAAGCACAAAGCTACTCATTCCAAATACGTTCAATAAATAAGTCAACAAGTACCACATTTCAATCGAGATATTTAAAAGGATACGGTCGGCTCTCAAGAGCCTTTTTCCCTCGCTTGCCGTACTTGATCTTACCCCGTTGACCCTCCGTCAACGCTTAAGGAGTAACTAATACCGTAGACCCCACTTTCTCCAATTCCTTCCACCTCACATACCCCTACAGGGCCCGAACTCCAATCAGTTCACAATGGTAATACTCGAGTATACCGGAATCAAGAGTCTCATACCCAATGATTCCATAGAAACAGTCCACATGGCTTGTCAATCTCCTTGACCATGCTCTTGCTGGCTCGAGTCAATCGACCGCCGACGGGGTTGAGCTCAATGTCAACAGTAAAATTCGTTGGATACACGTCCAAACGACACCAGTTCAAATATATTCAAGAGACAGTCAATTGATACAGTAAACAGTCACATAAGCCATAGAGAGCGAGAGTGATAAAGTACACTCTCGTCTCAACCAATCTTAGCAGTATACATAAGTATTCAAATCATATATTGCAAGTATCACAAAACCATGAAGTAACTTTCACGTGAGTAGTACACTCACCAATCAAGCAAAGGAAGTTTTCACAAATTTCCACCCAACTAGCGCCTTGAATCACCGACACGTCCTAAAACATTCAAGAAACACAATGAGACTCAAATACGAGTCATAAACCCAAACCACATCTCACTAGTGTAAGGCCGATATAATTTGAAAGTGATATAAGAAACACTTGGGGCTAAGGGTTTAGACAACCACAAAGTCACTAATTAACACTCTAGCAACCCAAATCCAAGAAATCATATGAACCTAACATTTGGACAGCATTTTTGTGACAGCCCCACCTCTCCCTAAGGCGAACCCTAGGATATCAGCAGACTGTCTGCCCAACTCTCGCCGGGAATCAGTCGATCAAAGTACTAATAATTCAAATGAAGCGGATGAGATATCTTCCATTCACGGGAGTGTAACCCTAATTAAACATAAACACTACACCAACAATCTAAAAGCTTAGCATACACATAATTAAATGTCAACTTATCACTCCACACATAACTTACATAACATAAGTCGAACTTATAGATTCAATCTTATGGAAGGCAAAAGTAAGGTCTCCTTAAACAAAAGGTTACAATCTCAAAATACAAGTTCAAAACAAAATAAAGTTAAGAAAGCTCTTGATCAATCCATCCCCGATCTGTTAAGGAAAACAAAGGGAATGGGGTGAGCTAAATCCCAGTGAGATTCCAAGTAAAACAAGTAAACACATAGTCACATAAGGTCACAAAATAATCAAATAAACACCGTACAGTAGAATAATAGTTTAATCACAGTTCAATTCAAGGATACGGGTGGGTTTCAAAAGCCAAAGATCCATTTGAGCTTGATCATAATTGCCTTCTGTTGACACTCCATCAACACTTGTATGCACAGTATATAGGGTCCGTAGAACACATCTTTCATCAATCTCCGTCTACCAATCAATCCCCAACTGGGCCCGCACGCCAGAAACAGTAGTTTGGTAATACTCGAGTATATCAGGAATTCAAGATTCCAAAGAAACAGGATCAAGTCGAGAATTTTACCACTGGTGGTGCTGGGTAACACAACAAGCAAGTACAACGGTTATACTTCACTAGGGACCTCCAAACATCAATCCCCAAGGTTTATCGGCCTTCTCGACCAAGCCCTTGCTGGTTCGAAACAACCGACTCACCTAAGAGGTTGGGTACCCAAACAGTAGCAGTAGTTGATGGGATATCATCCAAACAATTTAAACACAGTCATATATAGAGAAATAACATCTCATAATAACAGTATCCAAAACCTCATTGGAAAACAAGTGAGGTCGAGTGCGATAAAGTACACGCTCCCCTCCATTTTATCAAAACAGTAATTGGCTGCAACAGTCATAAATCAAGTATTTCAAATATTCAGATAACAGGTAGCAGGTAGTGGAACACTCACCTGTCAAGAAAAAGTAGTAATCAACGTCAAACGTCTCAGTTACGGTCACCTTCATTTCCCCAAACCTAGGGCAACAAGCAAAATTATTAACAATTAGATTCGTTCCTCACTAAATTATAGGTTCAGTAAGAAACCAAGTGAGTAGTCTAGGCTACTTAATCCGGCATGCAATGAGGTCCATACCATGGTAAAAGTTCATGAGAAAGTAAGTTTAATGTGTACATGAAAGCTCGGCAAAAGAAAGGTTTCATTTAGGCTTAAGGGTTCCTTTTTTCTCGGATTGAACAGTCTTGCCCGACAGTCTCGGGAAAACGGTTATAATTCACTGTAGAAAAGTCGGAATTAGGTTCCATCGGTGGCGTTGGAAACTAGGTTCACAAGGCTATATTTGTGTAGAAGAAATCATTACCAAAATCCAAACGTAACTGGTTCAAAATTAAGCAACCAAATGAATTTTCTGGACAGTCTCGGATGAACAATAATAAATGGGCAGCCAACTTTCATGACTCGCCACGAATCGTTCGGGACGAACCAGAAAATGAGCTTGGTACCATTTTAAAGCTCTAAGAGTCTACACTCAAATACCACAAACAGCACTCAATTCTGATAATCGAGGAAAACGTTATGACCAAAATCACTAGTCAGAAAATTTCTGGACCTAGTCCAGTTTTGCCTCTTTGCTCATAACTCAAAATTTATCCAACCAAATTGGCTAATTTTTTGTAGACAACCTCCACACACATAGCACAACATATATCCCTCACATTTGTAGCCATATTAAGCACGAAAATATCCAAGCAAAACAGGGCAGCAAGTCCTTGAAATTTCGGATAGCTCCTTCTCCAAATTTTCTAACTTTCATCCTTTCATGATTTCCAGTTAAATCACATACCAAGTGTTATATCTCACTCAAAAGGGTTTTAAAACATGTTAATACTTCATAAACAACCATGAATAAAGTGCATGCATTTCATCAAACACTTGGTAGGCATGCTTTCTAACTAATTACTCTTTTGTCTAATTCAAGAGAATACTTCAACTCACAACCCAGACAACTTTTGGTTTGCCATTAACACTTGAAACACATGATTTTTCACCATAAAACTACCATTTAAGGTGTACTTACCTTTCTTGTGAGTAACTTGGACCACCAAGTCAATCCACCAAAATGAAAACCTCAAAGCTTGAATCAACCACTAGGATTGAAAAAGTTTTCTCACAAACTCTAGATCTTTCTCTTTTGATTTGGTTGCTCTTGATTTACTAAGGGTAAAAGACAAGTTTATGGAGCTCTCTCTCACTCTCTTTTGAAGCTAGGAATTTCGGCCAACATACTAAAAAAAAGAGCCAAGTTTAGTTTAAATTGTTTTTTTAATCTTTGGTCAAACAAGTCCATGGCTAGGGTTTTGCCACATCTCTCTCTTCTTGACCACAAGTTCTCTTAATCCTTTGACTAATGGTATTTATACCTTTCCAAATGTACCAATCCTAATTTAACACCTCTAATCACTCACATAAAGTCTCTTCAACTAATAAAAGAACACTTGGTATAATGCAAGTGGTGAACTATTAGAATCCAATTCAAGATAATATTTTACTTCAAGTAAAATGAAATGAAATGTAATGCATGGAAATTATTATAATACATAGGAAATATATTGTAAGGGCATATATTAAATGGTCTAGATCTTATAATAAGGCATGTAAATAAGAAAATTATGTTTTAAAGTGAGGGTCAATACAAGGGATTTGTTGTAACACATTATAAAACATAATGCTAGGGTATATAAGAGGTGGTTTAAATCTTGGTGCAAGGCATGTAGTTTGGAGAAATTGTATTTTAAAAATGAGGGTTCTCACACTCTCTCCCCCTTAAAGAATTTCGCCCTCGAAATTCTCAACTTGATTATTGAGTAGTTCAAAATATTTTTGGTGAATATCCTTTTTAACTCTCTTGAGTCCTGTGAGCACATGTTTGAATAAAAGACCAGCAATACAAAGCCATATTATGTAGGAATTGAGGCTCCAAATCTTTATTTAGAACATGTATCAATTTACAAGTTTCATACTCGTATAACCTATCAAAATATAATACTAGCTTATTCCAATCGAGGAATAATCCTCATGTCCTTACTAATCAATGTTGCAAAAGTCATTTAGAGTAGAAAAGTGTCACTTATAGCCAAACGTTTGGAGAAAGTAGAAAAGACGTTCAAAATGCAAAGTTGTAAACTGTCTGACCTAAAATGATTTGAAGAACTCATTTTCCTTTTATTTAAGCCTCAATCCACTCATAACCAACCTCAAAATAGTTTACCAATTCCAATCCTAAAGTTGAAATGTAAGTAGGAATAATCCTAGGAAAATAGAAATTTTCCAATTTTGCGTGATCTCATTTGAAAATCATATCTCGAGATTCCTATGTCCAAAATTTATAAACTTTATACCGTCGGAATATAGATTCAAATTGTTACAACTTTCTAGAAGGTACTATTGTAAGATCCAATCCACAAGTCAGTCAAATTCCAATCTAAAGTTGCTGCTTCACCCCGTAACAGACAGAACAGGTATACAATTTCAGTCAACTTTGAAAAATCATAGATATTCATGGGAATTGAAAACAATACTGATACTCTGAACCTAGATTCAAACATAATAAACGAAACTCAATTTTGACTTTTCTACATCAAGATATAACAGATTTCGTAAAACTTTCCAAGGTTCCCTGCGAAAAAATTTTCAGCGGCACTTCCTTTGTGTTTACTAACTTTTTCGAGCCCATTCGAGGCTTCATTCATCCCATGAAATAACTTCAACTCAAGCATATAAATATCAAGCCAACAACTCACTACATCAAGCATATAACTGTCACCTATTCAAGTTAGAAAATGAAACCCTAAGCTGAAATTCCTAATCACAAGCTGGAAGTTTCTTTAGGCAAGTCAAACTAGCATATAAAATCTAGATATTTCACATAGAAAAGCTACCAAACCATGGCCAACACTTAACTATCATACGTGGACAGAAAAGTACCATAAAATTGAAAATTTCACAACACAACTTCAAACCATGATATTTTCTCATAAAACAACCGAAATTGAAACCCTAAACCATTAGTTTGCATATATTTAAAGTAGAGGAAAGTTTATTGCCAAAGTTACCCTGTAACTTCAAGAAAGATGAAAACTTAGAGGTTCTTCCTCCAAAATCACCCCACCAACACCTTGAAATCTACCTTAGTTATCATTTCTATAGAGTAGTTTGCAAATTAGTTGGTTGAAACTCAAGATTCAAGTACAAATTTAAGGTTAGAGTTGAAGGTCTCTCTTTGGTTTTTTTCTTCTCCATTTGTTCGGCCAAGCAAGAGGAAAATGAAAACAATTTGGTCAATTTTTTGATTTAGTCAAGGTGAAAAATGTGACACAAACTTTAATCTCAATAAAAGAAGAGTTAAAACTTGGCTACCATTCTTGCTAGCTCTCAAACCCATACACTATACGTTAAATAGTTTATTCCTTTGGAACAACAAACGAAAATTTTCACTTAACTTAAAGACTAAATTATAGCAATAGACTCATGGGCAAGGATCCAATACTGCCCAACCACTCACTAATGGCTAACTTGACAAGGGATGTCTTGAGATGCTATTCGACTAGGCAAATGCGCTAATTCAAACTTATTGCGTACCCCTTCTGGAATCCCTTCATATTTCTTTTTCAATTCTATGTTCTGGTGCCGTAGTTCAATTTTCTCCAAATATTCTTGTTTCCTTCGTCCTTCCCAGTGCTCAGTTATTCTCTTTCGGAACTCTACTTTCTTTCAAATAATCTCTATTTTCTTTTGCAGATCAGTCACATTTGTCATCTTGCCGATTTACTTAACTCAATGATAGCTTGCCAGGCAACTCCAATTACGACTGGCTTCATGGAAGCTCTAGTCATATAACTTTTAAGTTCATTCATTTCCAATCCGATCACGAGGAATTAAACTTAGCTATTCTCAAATGAGATAGACGAGAAAGTAGAACACAAGTGGGACAATACTTCAAAATACTGTGTCACTTATTCCTATTCTGGAGTCTTAACACAAGGAGTACCATTGCCACTTATATACATAACGAATCCCTAAATCTTACTTTGTATGTCGAAAGTTTCACATCCTATCTCAAACTCTTGCATATAGGTATAGAACCCAATTCTTTTTTCAAATCCCTATGCATAATTACAAAACTCACAATCTCGCCACGATAAAAATCGAGTCAAGTCCATACTTAGACATTAGTGGATAGGTGTCAAGGAAGTATAGGAAAGAATATCACAAGAGGGGTAGAAATATCCATATAGTTGCAATCAAACCGCCTCACATTCAAAATAAACACTTATCAAGTCTTCACAGTCATAGGAGAAGGAAATAGGTCTTCACTGCAAATTTTTTGACGTACGCTACAATCTAGCCACCGTCTATAGAAACCATAATAGACTATTTCTAGATTAGTCCATGATAACTTCCGAGATCCATTCCCTCAATCAGTCCATTAACTAAGTCAAGTGTTAGAATCATCCACGCCTTAACCTTTGCCATCAAAACTCACCTCAAATGCAATCAAGATACAAACCCTTATTCTAGCGCTCTCCACTATTTGGTACCCAAGTACAAGAATCCACAATAAAACAATTCACAACTCCAGTCGAACGGTCCCAAGAGTAAATCACCCATATTAGAGATTCCTACCCGACGTACATATCTATTTCTTCCAAGTATCCTGATAAAGGGTTCATGCTTATAACAGTCATGATTCATAGCTTACGCCCCAGAAGAGCACCTAATCCTTACCACTTACCCACATAATCGGACAATAACACCATTTGACCCCAAACTCACTCCGCGCAGGGACCACGCGAAGCAGTAAAAATATCTTCCATTCTTTCAAACCAGTTCTTGACAGTTTTGGAATCTGGTCCTCTAAGAAATTTAGGGGAAACGAACTTTGGAACCATTTCAGGGCCCTATCTTCACTTACTTCAAGGTTCCTTTACTAGTTACCCGGTACTTGACCTCGATGGTCAACCAAACGGGTCAGTAAACAGTAGATCAGTCATACGATTGATAGCTGTAGCTACCTGGTCTCCTTCTTCACATTCGGGTCCTTGGTTCTAATTGACTACAGACCTTTATTCCTCCTCTTAGTCCTGGACCTACCTAGATCCACACCCATGGCCCCAACCATATTGTCGTCTAGTCTCCTTATTACTCACTAGTCTAGGGCCCAAGTATTATAACTAACAGGGTAAGCAAATAGGGGTATACAATATATGCTTATTCATATTTAAAGGTCATATAAGAAATGGAATCGGAGTCACGATAAACGAGTGAAATTGAAAAGCAGTTAAAGGCCAATGCCGAAATAAAGTCAAAGTCAAAAGTCAAAGATCCAAGTCAACAGTCAAAACACTGTACATAAAGGTTCTTAACAGTCATTTATAAAATAACAGGACCAAAAGTAGCAAGTACGAGCCTCAAGAGTACAGATATAGTCGTACAGTCATATCAAACAAAAATCTAGCACAAATGGTCAAAAGAAAGCTGTACAACCACCGAGTCACAATCTCCCCTATCCTTTCTATGTACAATAGTCAAAATCATCCAAAATAATAGCCTAGAAGTAGAGGCTTAATCCGTCGTAGGGCTAGTTGACCCCCCAGACTGGGCGGGTTCAACTACTTTGTCATCTCCAATGTGAGAAGTCTCGTCACTCACTTCTCCCAACAGATCATCACAAATATTCAGAATGGACTCTGCTCTATTCCTCACTTTCCTGACCCTCTTAACCATGCGCTCTTGAGTTTCGCCAAGCTGTGCGCTCAGGTCATCAACCCTTTCTCGGCCCTTGACCACATCATACTCAAGTTCCTTAATCCGCTCAGCTTGCATTTCAGTAGTTTTCTTCAGGTAATTCATTTCAAATCCAAGCCTAGTATTGTCCCTCGCTAGGACCTTCCGCTCCTTCACTACGGCCAGAACTACTTCATTAGGATAAGTGTAAATATGCCGACACTCGCAATGCCTATAGCGGTCAGATGGGCTCCAATATGCTCTAACTCCTCCGGACTTGGTCTGGTATCTAATCATCGGTAAGTCTTCACAGGGTGTCTCGCCAACCGGTCTATCGCTAGGGCCACAAGATCCGTCCAGCCTACACAAAGTGCAGATAAAACGTAAGTACTTTTAAGGGAAAATAATCACATATAATTCTCAAGTCGAAAATATCTAACTCGTCCAGGCCAATTCAACTCTAGGTTCTAATTCTTATCCCTTTTAATGGTCACTTAACTTTTAAACCAATCCAACAGTCCAGCATCCCAAACGTTTAAGTCTAGGATATACTACAAGGATCTGAAACCTAAACTCTGATACCAACTGTGACAGCCCCACCTCTCCCTAGGGTGAACCCTAGGGTATCAGCGGACTACTTGCCCAACTCTCGCCGGGGCTCAGTCAATCAAAGTACTAATAACTCAAATGAAGCGGATGAGATATCTTCCATTCACGGGAGTGTAACCCCAATTAAACATAAACACTACACCAACAATCTAAAAGTTTAGCATACACATAATTAAATGTCAACTTATCACTCCACACATAACTTACATAACATAAGTCGAACTTATAGATTCAATCTTACGGAAGTCAAAAGTAAGGTCTCCTTAAACAAAAGGTTACAACCTCAAAATACAAGTTCAAAACAAAATAAAGCTAAGAAAGCTCTTGATCAATCCATCCCCGATCTGTTAAGGAAAACAAATGGAATGGGGTGAGTTAAAGCCCAGTGAGATTCCAAGTAAAACAAGTAAACACATAGTCACATAAGGTCACAAAATAATCAAATAAACACCGTACAGAAGAATAACAGTTTAATCACAGTTCAATTCAAGGATACGAGTGGCTTTCAAAAGCCAAAGATCCATTTGAGCTTAATCATAATTGCCTCCTGTTGACACTCCGTCAACACTTGTATGCACAGTATATAGGGTCCGTAGAACACCACTTTCATCAATCTCCGTCCACCAATCAATCCCCTACCGGGTCCGTACGCCAGAAACAGTAGTTTGGTAATACTCGAATATACCAGGAATTCAAGATTCCAAAGAAACAGGATCAAGTCGAGGATTTTACCACTGGTGGTGCTGGGCAACACAACAAGCAAGCACAACGGCTATACTTCACCAGGGACCTCCAAACATCAATCCCCAAGGTTTATCGGCCTTCTCGACCAAGCCCTTGCTGGCTCGATACAACCGACTCACCTAAGAGGTTGGGTACCCAAACAGTAGCATTAGTTGATGGGATATCACCCAAACAACTTAAACACCGTCATAAATAGAGAAATCACATCTCATAATAACAGTATACAAAGCCTCATTGGAAAACAAGTGAGGTCGAGTGCGATAAAGCACACGCTCGCCTCCATTTTATCAAAATAGTATTTGGCTCCAACAGTCATAAATCAAGTATTTCAAATATTCAGATAACAAGTAGCATGTAGTGGAACACTCACCTGTCAAGCAAAAGTAGTAATCAACGTCAAACGCCTCAGTTACGGTCACCTTCGTTTCCCCAAACCTAGGGCAACGAGTGAAATTGTTAACAATTAGATTCGTTCCTTACTAAATTATAGGTTTAGTAAGAAACCAAGTGAGTAGTCTAGGATACTTAATCCGGCATGCAATGAGGTCCATACCATGGTAAAAGTTCATGAGAAAATAAGTTTAATGTGTACATGAAAGCTCGGCAAAAGAAAGGTTTCATTTAGGCTTAAGGGTTCCTTTTTTCTCGGATTGAACAGTCTTCCCGACAGTCTCGGGAAAATGGTTATAATTCACTGTAAAAAAGTTGGAATTAGGTTCCATCAGTGGCGTTGGAAACTAGGTTCAAAAGGCTATATTTGTGTAGAAGAAACCATTTCCAAAATCCAAACGTAAGCGGTTCAAAATTAAGCAACCAAATGAATTTTCTGGACAGTCTTGGATGAACAGAAATAAACGGGCAGCCAACTTTCAAGACTCGCCACGAATCGCTCGGGACGAACCAGAAAATGAGCTTGGTACCATTTTAAAGCTCTAAGAGTCTACTTTCAAATACCACAAACAGCACTCAATTCCAATCATCGAGGAAGACGTTATGACCCTCACAAAATCACTGGTCCGAAAATTCCTGGACCTAGTCCAGTTTTGCCTCTTTGCTCATAACTCAAAATTTATCCAACCAAATTGGCTAATTTTTTGTAGACAACCTCCACACACATAGCACAACATATATCCCTCACATTTGTAGCCATATTAAGCACGAAAATAACCAAGCAAAACACGGCAGCAAGTCCTTGAAATTTCGGACAGCACCTTCTCCAAATTTTCTAGCTTTCATCCTTTCATGATTTCCACTTAAATCACATACCAAGTGTTATATCTCACTCAAAAGGGCTTTAAAACATGTTAATATTTCATAAACAACCATGAATAAAGTGCATGCATTTCATCAAACACTTGGTAGGCATGCTTTCTAACTAATTACTCTTTTGTCCAATTCAAGAGATTACTTCAACTCACAACCCAGACAACTTATGATTTGCCATTAACACTTGAAACACATGATTTATCACCATAAAACTACCATTTAAGGTGTACTTACCTTTCTTGTGTGTAGCTTGGACCACCAAGTCAATCCACCAAAATGAAAATGATACGAATCTCGTTGGTGAGAAGATTCGCGACCCAAGATCGCTTGTTGGATTTGACGTCGGGTGCAAGAAACGGTGGCAGCGGAAACCCTACGACCCCTCTAATCCCCGTGACTACGAACTTGTTGATACTATCTCAACCCGTAATCAAACGAATTAGTGAACCTCAGGCAAGTGTAGAAGGCGCCACAATTCAAGTGCGATTCTTGAATTGATAAGCCGAACAAGAACACTAGAGTATAACTCTAAGTTGTTCAAGGTTTGCTCGAAAGCTATGGACAAAACTCTCTCAATATTTTTATCATAAAAGTGTCTACCCTTTATTGATGTAATATGGTGCCTTATATAGGCTATAAGTGAAAACCCTAATCTAGTAGAAAATGGACTAAGGGCGCAGTGGATATGGGCCCTAACAAAGGAGGCTTAACCCCCGACGGGTTGGGCCTCACGTGGACTTTCCTTCCTAGGCAGCCCACTCTAGCAAATAATAATGAGTAAATTAGCAATCCTACCCTTGGCGTTTCTACGTGCGATATGCACTTAGCCAATTATTCAATCTAATCAACTAATGTGGAAATAACTAACTATGATGCTAAAACGGAAATGAGGGTTTGGCAAAACCCTAATCCTCGGGTGTAGCTTCAATGCTCATTATCGGACCGCGACCACCTTCACTTGAATGCATGAATCCTTCAAAGGACTTGTGTATGGCCTGAATAAGTACATTGAGTTGCTCACGAAGTTTCTTTGCGCGAGCCCGAGTAATGGGTCCACTTGGGGCGAGCACGTGATCCTCAGCTCCTCGATTACCCAAGCCATTGTTGGCCTGCCCACGTACCATGATGCTATCATTCCCCTCCTCTTGAGAAGGATTTGCCCTTAAATCAAACGCATCATCTGTATCAAAAGGAGCTAAGTCAGAGACATTAAATGTAGCACTAACTCCATACTCACCAGGAAGGTCAAGTTTGTAGGCGTTGTCATTGATGCGCTCCAACACTTGAAAAGGTCCATCACCCCGTGGTTGTAATTTGTTCCTCCTTTGAACAGGAAAGCGTTCTTTGCGCATGTGCAACCACACCCAATCGCCAAGCTCAAAAATCAACTTTTGGCGACCTTTGTTAGCTTGCTTGACATATTGAGCAGTTCTCCTCTCAATGTTAGCCATGACTTTCTCATGCAGTTGCTTAACAAACTCTGCACGTTTCTTACCATCCAAGTGTGCGCGCTCATTACTAGGTAATGGCACTAGATCAAGTGGTGTTAGTGGATTAAAACCATAAGCACATTCAAATGGAGAGAAACCAGTAGTAGAATGGATAACCCTATTATAAGCAAACTCAACATGAGGTAAACATTCTTCCCATGATTTCAAGTTCTTTTTTATGATGGCACGCAACAAGGTACCTAATGTACGATTTACCACCTCAGTTTGACCATCAGTTTGGGGGTGGCTGGCAGTAGAGAATAGCAATTTGGTGCCTAACTTAGACCAGAGTGTCTTCCAAAAATAGCTCAGAAATTTGACATCTCTGTCTGAGACAATGGTCCTAGGAATGCCATGCAATCTCACAATCTCTTTAAAGAATAAGTTAGCAATATGAGATGCATCATCAGTTTTATGACATGCAATGAAGTGTGCCATTTTAGAGAATCTATCAACTACCACATAAATGGAGTCATGACCATACTTGGATCTAGGCAAATCAAGTATAAAATCCATAGAAATATCGACCCATGGTGCACTAGAAATAGGTAACGGGGTGTAAAGGCCATACGGGTGTACCTTGGATTTAGCTTTCTTACAAGCTAAGCATCGCTCCACCACCCGTGCAACATCTCTCCTCATGTGCGGCCAATAGAAGTGCTCCTGCAGCATGGCAAGAGTCTTATCAACCCCAAAATGTCCCATAAGGCCACCCGAATGGGATTCTCGTACCAAAAGTTCGCAGATGGATCCATGTGGGATGCAAAGCCGATTAGCATAAAACAAGTAACCATCGGAAATGAAGAATTTACCTTGCCCAGTGTGTTTGCAAGAAAGGTAAAGTTCACCGAAATCACTATCTTGGGCATAGATGTCTTTAATCAGTTCAAACCCTAACAACTTAGCATCTAAGGAAGTGAGTAGAGAGTACCTTCGTGAGAGTGCATCCGCAACCACATTAGACTTACCAGCCTTATATTTAATTACGTACGGAAAGGACTCCACGAATGCGATCCACCTTGCATGCTTTTTGCTCAAGGTGTGCTGGGCCTTAAGGTATTTAAGGGACTCATGATCAGTGTGTATCACGAATTCCTTAGGCCTTAAGTAGTGCTGCCAAACTTGTAGTGCTCGAATGAGGGCGTACAACTCTTTATCATAAGTTGAGTAGTTCAGTGCAGCCCCATTGAGTTTCTCACTAAAGTAGGCAATAGGTCTTCCTCCTTGATTCAACACAGCTCCAACTCCAATACCTGAAGCATCACAATCAATCTCAAATGTCTTAGAAAAGTCAGGTAAAGCAAGTACAGGTGCATGTGTCAGTTTGTGCTTTAAAGCGCGAAAGGCTTGTTCTTGAGAATCTCCCCAATGGAAGTTCTCATTCTTCTTAATCAACTCGGTCAAGGGTGCAGCAATAGTGCTAAAGTCCCTCACGAATCTCCTATAGAAACCCGCAAGGCCATGCAAGCTTCGAACATCACCCACAGACCTTGGTGTTGGCCACTCTTGAATAGCTTTCACCTTTTGATCATCCACCTTCATTCCCTGCGCACTTATAACAAACCCTAGAAACATAAGCTCATTAGTGCAAAAATTACACTTCTTGAGATTGGCATAGAGCTGCTCTCTTCGAAGTACATCCATAACAGCCCTAATATGCTCGAGGTGTTCATCATAAGATTTGCTATAAATTAGGATATCATCAAAGTAAACTACCACGAATTTTCCTAAGAATGGACGCAGAACATGGTTCATTAACCTCATGAAGGTGCTAGGTGCATTAGTGAGCCCAAAAGGCATCACTAACCACTCATACAATCCATACTTAGTTTTAAAGGCAGTTTTCCATTCATCCCCCTCCTTAATCCTAATTTGATGGTACCCACTTTTGAGATCAATTTTGGTAAAGAACACAACCCCATGTAACTCATCAAGCATGTCATCTAAGCGAGGTATAGGGTGGCGATACTTTACCGTGATGGCATTTACGGCCCTACAATCAGTGCACATTCTCCACGTACCATCTTTCTTGGGCACCAAAATGACTGGGACAGCGCACGGGCTTAAGCTCTCACGTGCCCATCCTTTGCCAAGCAAGTCGTCCACTTGCCTTTGTAACTCCTTAGTTTCCTCCGGATTGCTCTTGTAAGCTGGCCGATTTGGCAACGAAGCTCCAGGGACGAAGTCTATTTGGTGCTCAATGCCTCTAAGCGGTGGTAATCCACTTGGCACGTCCTCGGGGAAGATATCAGCATATTCCTGCAACAGAGACTTAACCTCAAGAGGTATGTTAGTATCAAGTTCATGCACATTCAGAGCTACTTCTTTGCTAACAAGCATAAGAAGTGGCTGCTCATCTCTCATTAACTTCCTCACTTTCTTGGCTTTGATCAGAAGCATTTGTTTTCCCTCAATTTTTACCTCACTTGCCGAGCTATCTATAGCCTTTTTTCTCTCTTTTTTTGCCTCGGCTCTCTCATTTTCTTTTCTTTTTGCACTATACTTCTCAAACTCTTGTTGCAATTTCAATTGGTCCTCATGCACTTGTTTGGGGGAAAGGGGAGCTAGTGTGACTTTCTTACTGTTGTACAAGAAACTATACTTATTAGTCACACCATCAAAAATCACCTGTCTGTCAAACTGCCAAGGCCTACCTAGTATAATGTGACTAGCCTGCATAGGAACTACATCACATAATACTTCATCAGAATATTTATGGATTTGGAAGGATATAAGAACCTGCTTGGTTACTCGAACCTCCCCAGAGTTGTTGAGCCATTGGAGTTTGTAGGGTCGCGGGTGATCCCTTGTAGGCAACTTCAAGTTGTCCACCATGAGTGAACTAGCTACATTTGTGCAGCTCCCACTATCAATAATCACACTACAAAGTGCTTGGTTGACGAAGCACCTGGTGTAGAAGATGTTCTCCCGTTGAAGCTCGTCCTCCTTAACACGTGCAGTTAATGCTCTCCTTGCAACCAATGCAGTCCCAAAATGACCCTCGGGTGCACTAAACTCCTCTTCATTTGGTGATTCCCCATCACTACCTCCGTCAAGAGGTAGTATGCCTTCGTACTCGGCTTCGTCCTCACTCACGATCTCACCATTTTGCATCATAATCATAGTCCTTTGATTGGGACATTGACTAGCAATATGGCCTCTACCTTGGCATTTGAAGCATCGAGTATCACGAGCTCTAGTTTGTACCCTAGACTCCTCAAATTTTGGAGTAGAAGAGGGCGGCTTACTAATACTAGGGTTGCCCACCTTACCTCCCTCGAATCTCGGCTTTGGTGTAGGAGCATTTGGTGAAGGCCGAGAATCATTCCTTGGTTGGAATGGGCGGTTGGTAGAGTAGGTGGTATTGCCGAAATTCGATCGAGTGGTACCCCTCCGCTTGAGCCTTTGCTCGACCTTAATAGCCTTGTCTACAAGCTCATGCAACTCCATATAATGTTGAAGTTCCACTCGTTCAGCAATATCGGGTCGTAACCCGCTCAAGAATCTCGCCATGGTGGCTTCAGGATCCTCTTGTACATCCGCTCTAAGCATCAGGATCTCCATCTCCTTGTGGTACTCATCCACACTCCGGTTGCCCTGGACCAAGGTTTGTAACCGGTGGTATAAATCCCTAGTGTAATGTCCAGGTACAAAGCGGGTGCGCATCATGGCTCGAAGCTCGGGCCATGGAATAAGCTCAGGTAGCCCATTTCTCCTTCTAGACTTCTTGATTTGGTCCCACCAAACCACATCGTACTCAGTGAATTCCATGGTGGCCAATTGCACCTTTTGCACCTCGGTGTAGTTTTGGCAAGAAAAGACCATTTCGATCTTGGATAACCATTCGAGAAAGGTCTCGGGATCGGACCGTCCTTTGAACTCAGGGATTTGCATCTTGATTCCCTTGAATACATCGGTAGGTCCAGTCTGGTTCCTTTGCCTTGGTCGAATTCGAGGTTCCTCATCATCATCATCATTATTGGAACCATCGGACGACTCCTCCACGCCCCTTCGCCTTCGCATGGACTTAGAGGTTTTTGGTGTTCCAGACGCTCGGAGTTGTAGCAACTCATCTTGAATGGGTTCTAGCATGCGTTGGAAACGGCTCTCCATTTGCTCCATCATCTGTTCAAAGTTCATGGGACGGGATACTCCTTCGTTTCCACTAGACATGGAGTCTCAAGTGTACCTGCAAGGGTTAGTAGCAAAGGAAATAGGGGAAAAAAGTAATGTCTTCTTTTGCTTTTTTTTTTTTTTGTCACTTCACTCCCTAAGTGTTTACTCTCACACTCGTATATGGTAACTCAAATCACTCTAATAAGCTCACCAAAATATTCTCTCACAGCCCCTTGCGAAACCTTGAAGAAAGTAGAGCTCCTCAAGTGCTCAAATTTAGCTTAAAAAATCAAGTTCACGCTAGAATTTGAGGTTCGTAAGAGTGGAAATCTTCTGGAAAAAAAAAATTAGGACACTAAGAATGGAGTGATAGAATATATTCAAGAATAAAAATCGAGAAAAGACTTGACACAAAAGCTACAAAAAATTAAGAATGATGCTCAAACACCTAGCCGACAAGGAAGTTGGTTCCTTTTGCGTTGCTGGATTTTTGGATCGTTTACCAACCAAGGTCAACAAATGCTTGGCATTCGAATGGGAGAGAATGAAAGACACAACAAATGACCCAAGACTGAGAAGATTCGCGACCCAAGATCGCTTGTTGGATTTGACGTCGGGTGCAAGAAACGGTGGCAGCGGAAACCCTACGACCCCTCTAATCCCCGTGACTACGAACTTGTTGATACTATCTCAACCCGTAATCAAACGAATTAGTGAACCTCAGGCAAGTGTAGAAGGCGCCACAATTCAAGTGCGATTCTTGAATTGATAAGCCGAACAAGAACACTAGAGTATAACTCTAAGTTGTTCAAGGTTTGCTCGAAAGCTATGGACAAAACTCTCTCAATATTTTTATCATAAAAGTGTCTACCCTTTATTGATGTAATATGGTGCCTTATATAGGCTATAAGTGAAAACCCTAATCTAGTAGAAAATGGACTAAGGGCGCAGTGGATATGGGCCCTAACAAAGGAGGCTTAACCCCCGACGGGTTGGGCCTCACGTGGACTTTCCTTCCTAGGCAGCCCACTCTAGCAAATAATAATGAGTAAATTAGCAATCCTACCCTTGGCGTTTCTACGTGCGATATGCACTTAGCCAATTATTCAATCTAATCAACTAATGTGGAAATAACTAACTATGATGCTAAAACGGAAATGAGGGTTTGGCAAAACCCTAATCCTCGGGTGTAGCTTCAATGCTCATTATCGGACCGCGACCACCTTCACTTGAATGCATGAATCCTTCAAAGGACTTGTGTATGGCCTGAATAAGTACATTGAGTTGCTCACGAAGTTTCTTTGCGCGAGCCCGAGTAATGGGTCCACTTGGGGCGAGCACGTGATCCTCAGCTCCTCGATTACCCGAGCCATTGTTGGCCTGCCCACGTACCATGATGCTATCAGAAAACCTCAAAGCTTGAATCAACCACTAGGATTGAAAAAGTTTTCTCACAAACTCTAGATCGTTCTCTTTTGATTTGGTTGCTCTTGATTTACTAAGGGTAAAAGACAAGTTTATGGAGCTCTCTAACTCTCTTTTGAAGCTAGGAATTTCGGCCAACATACTAAAAAAAAGAGCCAAGTTTAGTTTAAATTGTCCTCTTAATCTTTGGTCAAACAAGTCCATGGCTAGGGTTTTGCCACATCTCTCTCTTCTTGACCACAACTTCTCTTAATCCTTTGACTAATGGTATTTATACCTTTCCAAATGTACCAATCCTAATTTAACACCTCTAATCACTCACATAAAGTTTCTTCCTCTAATAAAAGAACACTTGGTAAAATGCAAGTGGTGAACTATTAGAATCCAACTCAAGATAATATTTTACTTCAAGTAAAATGAAATGAAATGTAATGCATGAAAATTATTATAATACATAGGAAATATATTGTAAGGGCATATATTAAATGGTCTAGATCTTATAATAAGGCATGTAAATAAGAAAATTGTGTTTTAAAGTGAGGGTCAATCCAAGGGATTTGTTGTAACACATTGTAAAATATAATACTAGGGCATATAAGAGGTGGTTTAAATCTTGGTGCAAGGCATGTAGTTTGGGGAAATTGTATTTTAAAAATGAGGGTTCTCACGATTTCCCCTTAAAATTTCAGATTTCCAACCTACAATTCATCATGCATTTTCAACCAATACAACCACAACTACAACTACAAGTCCTACATCATTCAATACGCCTTATTAGGATTACAATACCCTTTAAACAAAGCCAATTCAAGAGTTCCATAAGAACCCTAGAAAAGCCCCAATTCAAAACCCTAAATCTGAAATTTTCCGTACAAAGCGAAAATTTTCCGCAAATAACTACAATTAACACACCAAAGTACCATTTTAGACTATACCAAACCATCATCCATGGCCAACCAACATTAATCCTATAAAATCAGAAAAATCATGAATAAAAATAAAAATTCATCAATCTCTACCATAAGTCATGAAATCTTCCATAAAATCACTTCTTTAACTAGCACAAGTCACTAATTAAACATTATCAAGAGCAAAAGAAGCATTCCTTAGCCACTCACCTTGCAACTTCAAGAAAAGAAGTAACTTGGCACCTCCTCTTTCCAAACTACTTCACCAACTAACTCAATACTACTTAGCTAAGGATTTTTATGGAGAAATTTGAAGTTTTAACGGTTAGATTTGAAGATTGAGCAAGCTTGGGATGAAGAAAGTTGAAGGCTTTCTCTCTTTTCTTTCCTCAAGAGTTTCGGCCAAGATGCTAAGAATGAAGATGATTTTTGGGTCTATTTGGTTATTTAGTAAAGTTAGTGTAAGATGGTCAAAGTCCAAGGGTGAATAGGAAAGTGACACTTGTCACCTTTTTGGTTTAAACTTATTCTCTTGTCTCTCCAACACTAATCCATCTAGGTGACCTCTAATTACCTCTTAACACCTTGTAAATTAATCCCTGTATACAAAACTTAACCTAATTGGCCGAATTTTACCGCACTGACCGCACTAGCGGGTCCCACGTCCGGTTTACACTCCTAAAATCTCAAAAACTAATTTAGACTTGAAAAATTATTTGAAAACTATATTCACTCATAAAAATTATCTAGAAAATTTTCCTAATAAAGAAAATATAGAAACGGCGTGCAATTAATTAAAATAAAGCCTAGAAAATATGAAAATTTCGGCTTCTCACACAGTTAATATCCTCACAAATAAAAGTTAACAAGATATCGAAATAGACTTGAACCAACCACTGATCAATTAACACCCCAAATTAGTGTCAAAAGTTTCTAGCATTACAAAATACAAAAGTAACAAGTCAGCTTGAACTATCACTGATCAGTCCATCAAGATATCAAAAAATGAACAACCACCGCAAGGCAAGCACACAAGATTCCAGTATGCATCAAGATTCAAAAGGACAAGTGCAACCACAGCTTGTTTAACAAAAGAAAGGTGCTAATCTGCTTGGCATCCCAGTATGCATCAGAGGCCAACCCAAGATTCAAAAATTGCAGTCCTATCAAGAATGCAGTTGTATCAATTCAAGGGACAAAAGTAAGAATAAAGCAATTAAGAACTACAAGATTCCATTAGGACCATACTACTAAACCTGGCTGTTTGAGAGACATCTTCATACTTTCGGCAACTCAACTTCTTTAATTATCTTAACTTGCTGCATATTAGAAGAAAAGGAAAGAAAACAAAACATTTAAAGTTAGAAATAATTTAGAAAATAATAAATTGAGTAACTTATGCACAAATAGTGGTTTCAAATACTAAAATACTGAATATTACCTTCATTTTATTTTTGACTCCATGGAGATTTCTACACCAATCTCCGGCACACAGCAACACTTGAACAGTATCCGAGTAAAGTGAAGCTCGATAGAGTCCATTACTCGAGTCCCGGCACTAAACGTGGCCTCAGATGCCACTGTACTTACTGGAATGGCCAAGATATCACAAGTCATTTGAGACAACACTGGATAGGAAATTCGATTTATTTGCCACCATTCCAAGCAATCAAATGCTTTCAGGTCTACTCCAGTCTTTTGGCGAGACTTATCTAAATAATCAACCAATTCCAACTTAAGGGGTTCATTAGTCTCAACTTCATCACAATAGATATCGAAATCATCCCAAGAAGAAGAAGCTGGTGCATTTTTTCGCCGCCCTTCTAAAGAACAATCTTCCATTGCTCTTCCTTCTATACTTGCCATTAAAGCAACATATTCCTCATAAAGATCAAATAGGACTTTTCGAACATTTGAAATATGCTCTTGAGCTTGGAAATGAGGATACATTTGAGGGTATACGAACTCTACAACTCGCATTTTCTGTCTCGGATCTAAAATGGCTGCAATTGCCATTAGCAAATTATAGTCGCCCCAATATTTATCAAACTTGGATTTCATCTTTGTTACCATGGCTCGGATGAAGTCATCTTCATTATTGACTTTAGCATCTAAAACTTTCTTAATTTTTGCCACCTCTTGAAGGAACAAGTTGCTTGTAGGATAATCAGTCCCAGACATAATATGTGTGGCTGTCCAAAATTTCTCCAAGATAGAGCAAACTTTTTCTACTTTATCCTAATCATCAGGAGATGGGCAAAAATCATAATGTGGCTCTCTATCTTGAAAGCGGGGAAAAACATCTTTGAATTTGATGGCACAATTCAGCATCTCGAAAGTGGCATTCCATCTAGTCCGACAATCATAAAGCAATTTTTTCCCTGGTATTCGGAGCTGTTGGGCAATCTCAGCAAATAGCAAAGCTCTTCCCTTGGAGCGATTGACAAATTCCACACTTTCCCTAATATTGTTGGTGATATCCACTATCTTGGAAAGGCCATCTTGAACCACAAGATTCAAGATGTGTGCACAACATCGAACATGAAAAAGTTTGCCTCCACATAGCAGCTTTTTTGATCTAGAGAAGTCATCCTTCAAAAGTCGGATAGCAACATCGTTATTGGAGGCATTATCGACTGATATAGTATGTATCTTGTGATCAATTTCCCATTCCTTCGCACACTTAAAAATTGCAGCAGCAATCTCCACCCCACGTCGAGGTGGTGGTATATGAACAAAATTGAGAACTCTCTTCTTAAGCTTCCAATTTGAGTCAATCCAATGTCCGGTGATGACCATATACTTTATTTTCTAATTTTTAGATTTCCAAAGGTCGGTTGTGATGCTCACTTTTTGCACATGCTTCAACTTGTTCTTCAACTTCTTCTTTTCAACTTCATAGACTGTCACACAATCATTTTTTGCTATTCCCCGAGAGATCTTTTGCCACTCTGGCATTCCCCGTCTCATCATGATGTTAAAACCTTCTTCCTCCAAGACAGTGAATGGATGCTCATGCATTAACACCCAATGTGCAGCAGCCTCCCTCATTGCCTCCATATCAAACTTGCCAGTATGTAATGCCGGTAAAGTCGAAAATATCTCATTAGCTGGCTAAAAATTCAGTTTTGTTTGTTGTGCTTCCATTCTAAGATGCATTTTTCAAGCTGCACACGAAATCCGGTGCCTTAACATGCTTGAAGTTTTCTTAGATTTGCCCCTTGAAAGTTTTTTCCTACAATGGACGCACGTGGCATAGAATGTGCCATTTTCTTCAATTTCTTCAAAATCATCCCAAACTTGTGATGTTTTACTTCTTTTTGGAATGTGGAATTCATCATCACCTTTATTTTGCTCTTCTTTTTTTACATTTTTCTCCATAGCATTCACTTGTGTTCCTTCATTCTCAACTGGAGTTTTTTCAGTTCCTTGATCAGTCACATGTATTTCTGGATTTGGAGTTGTGTTGTTGCTAATAAAAACAGGACTATCGAGCAATAGTGGAGAGGATGAACCTACATTTGATAGCTGAGGGATAGAAGAAACCTCAGGTGGACTACATCCACCTTCAATTTGCCAAAAAAAAAAAACCATTAGCTATAATTAATGTAGACACCAAATTTTTGTCAATTTTTAATGTTTTCTTGATTATTTTCTATTTAATGAGTTATTTATTTTCTTGCATTTTAATGTGCATTTTTCTTATATTTGCAGGTTTGTTTTAGGAAAAAAGCAAAAATAAAAAATAAAAAAAAAATTAGTTTTTGTTAAAAATGTAAAAAAATAAAAATATATAATAAAAAAAATAAAAAATGGTGGCATCATGATGACCACCAAACATCATCATGCGGGTGGCCATCATGATGCCTCCAATCCTTTTTGACCAAAGGATACGAAGCAACAGAATAGGGAATTCTAAGAAAATTTGCGAAAGAAATCCCTGGCTCTCAACGAACAAAAGGGGAAAGAAAGAAAAACTCTCTGCTGGACTCACTCTCAGACTCCCTCTCGGGGACTTGGGCTTGTTAATTCTAAGAACCAAATTCATTTCGTTTATAGATTGGCAAGATACTTTTAAACAAAAACCATCAAACCTGTATTGATGTCAAGAATGTTCTTAGTCCAAGCATAAATGTTTTGTTAATTCTGCATCTTCAATATTTGAAACAAAGATAATAACAAAAATGCGAACCATACTGAGTTAGGTGAAGTGCGGTCCCTCTGCTAGTAGTGTGCAATCCACTATCACTAGTAAAGTAGAGCACACTATATAGGATAATCAGATGAAAAACAAAGATTATATCCACAGGGGAAATGAAATCAGTTTCAAGAAAGCTTCTTTCCTATCTCTTTTTTTTACTCCTAGCCCTCCTGTTTTTCGTCATTACAGTTTCCAGTGTCAATGATGCACACTCAACATGTAATGGTTCAATAGCTTTGCTTCCTAATAATTATCATAAAGGTTGCTACATGAATAGCGGAGAAGGTCAAAAAAATCTTCTCTGCTTTGCCAGAAGTACAAAATCCAGTACTCATGGAGAAATAACAGAGACAAAGTGCAAAACATCAAAAGCTACATAAGTATACTGGCAAGATCAAAATGAATCAGCAGGTTACCTAGCCCCAGAGGTACAGCAGCTAATCTTGAACCACCAGTAGAAGAGCCAGTGTCACTTTACATTTTTTCTCCAAAAATTTACAATAGCTTTTACTCCCCTTTGATTTCACCTTAAATTTAAGCCGCAAATTGCTAATTTAATAGCCTCTACTCACTGTCAACAAAACCCACAATTTTTACCACAAACCCAAAATTAGGTTTTCATATTCTGAAGTAGAATGGGAACTTAGACTCCAAAATTCACACCCAAATACCACGGTCAGTCTTTTATTACCTCAAATGAGATGCATTGACTGCCGGCTGCCAAGTGCTTTACAATCGAGTGACATTCCGCTGCTAGTCATGCTACAAGCGCAGAGGAGATAATCAGCGGCTCAGCAGGATCATGTTGTGAAGTTGAAACCAAAAGGAGAAGCAAATTAGTAGATGAGACTTGAGAGCCAGTGGCTTTTGTAGAGAAGCAAAGCGCTGCGCGACGCTGGTTTTTGCTCACCTGCGAGTTGCGATGAAGTACTAAAGGTAAAGGTTTGAACTTTGAAAGTGAGATTGTGAGAGTGCATTCTTGTTCAGAGTTCAGACAATAAGGTAAACGAGAGTGATTTTTTTTTGTTGTTTTTAATTTTTACATTTTAGTTTTATCACATTACCATTTTGCCATCCATCACATTTTTTAACTAAACATTATTTCATTTAAATTTATTAAAACACAAACCCATAATAGTCATTCCATAATTAAAATATATAATATAAATATAATACTAAAACTCGATTATGCTCGTCGAGCACTCGAGTAGTTATTTTCGGAACTCGAACTCGACTCCTTAAATTAACGAGTAGCTCGAGCTCCAGCTCGAGCCAAGCTTTTTACCAAGCTCGCGAGCGGTTTGACTTGATAGAACCCCTAGTTTAAATACCCCATCGATCCCTGTATAAGAAAATTATGTCATGAGTTTTTGTCTCCCGTACCCATTATGTTGCATTCCTATTCTTTGGTCACTTATACCTATATATATAATTTAACTTTCTTTTCTTTTAATTTCATTCATGCATGCTCGTGACCCCTTCAAGGAATTATTTTAGCCTTCGCAATCAGTGCGATTGGTATCAATTAAACCCTTGAATGGATATTTTGTCCCTTTCGATATTTTATAAATTTAGGTTTGCTTCCATATAGGAAACATCCAAATGTGATAAATTTAAGGCTTAGATTAAGAAAATTTATGACTAAACCTCGCAACTAGCTTAGACTAGATTGAAAGGGTGCCTTAGGTTTGAATTAATTGAACATTTGCCTTTCCTTTCTTCAACCGTGACTCCAGAATAGGGATGTACGCGAGCCGAGCTACTCGCGAGTAGCTCGGTCAACGGCTTGGCTCGAACTCGGTCAACCCGAGTTCGAGCCGAGTTTCGAGTAGCTCGATTGGCGTTCGAGTCGAGTTTCAAGTCTCAAATTTTTGGCTCGAGACTTGTCGAGTAGCTTGTCGAGCCGGGCTATTTAAATAATATATTTATAATTTAAATAATATATATGTATTATAATTATAAAATGACTATTATGGGTATAGGTTATACGGAATTTACAATATACTCTTCTTTATAATAAAATTTTATAACGGTAAAAAAGTAATAACATAATTATAAAAATACCTAAAAAGAAAAAATGTCTAAAAAATGCCTCAGTTTTTTGGTCGAGTCGAGTCAAAAAACTTGATTAGACTCGGCTTGATAAGGCTTGACTAAGAGTCGAGCCTTATCGAGTCGAGTTTCGAGCTTAGAGCGAGTACATCGAGTCAAGTTTCGAGTATCAATTTTTTTGACTCGATCGAGCTCGAGCCAAGGGATATATGAGTCGAGTCGAGCTCGAGTATAGCACTACTCGAGCTTGACTCGGCTCGATTACATCCCTACTCCAGAACTCATTTTATCTTATTTTTCAAAGATTTGGAGTTGTCGAAAAGGATTTTATTTTATTTATTTTATTTTATTTCATTTTTATCAAAAATATTTTTTGGGTGACTTGGTACACCCAAATTCAATACCAAGTGGCGACTCCTCTTTTTCTTGAAAATTCTTTTAGACTAAATTTTGGACCCAAATTGTCGCATTCTTTAAAGTCCCATTTTAGGTCATTTTTCACTCATTTTTAAATAAAATCACATCTTTTGTAAACACCCTTTATTTCCATCGTGAAAAAATAGAGCGTGACAACTGGACGACTCTACTGGGGATGCTTGAGAGTCCAAGCACTTGGTTTAGTTATTTTTTTCTCTTTCTAACCCTTTTCACTTATCATATTTGGATGTTTTAGGTTGCATTTTTCTTTTTTAGGATGTTTTGCATTTCGCACTTATAATTGTTTTTCGTTTTTTGTGTATGTGATGAATGGTTTATCTATTTACTTTTGTTTATTTACTTATTCGTATCGCATTTTGCATTTGGGAATGGGGAGCGACATTACCCTAGAGCCTTCATGCATATTTAATGGTATTACTTCCTCCTCTCAAAGGAGTACTTCATACGTGCATATGTTATTACTTTTTAACCATTTATCTTATTTTCTTTTAGTGGTTGTCACACCACTCCTCCCTGTTAGGATTAGGATCGATCCACTTGAACATGTGGCCATGGCACGACGTGCACGTAGCAATGTCTGGGGAATCACTCGATCCACTGACTAAGAGCTTTGGAATTGATGACCCTTCGCCCTTTTGTCTGAAGGCTTGGGAACCTGAAATTTTATGGAGTCTAGATGCATTAAGGAGGCCAACCTCATGCATCCATATTAAAAATTGCCTAGGATAGAGTCGATCTTATCCAACTAAGAACATTAGACACGAGGGGAGAGATTCTACCCCTCATTCTTTATTTTATATTTTTGTATCATTTTTTGCTACAATGTGTTATGTGTTATTTGTTGAACTGACCTCTCTTTGTTTTCTCTTTTCCTGCATACACAAACCTTAGAAATAAGAGTCCTAGCATGATACTCGTTTAGGACAAGATCGCCTTTTATAACAAGCACGTTTAAATTTTAGCTAATTGCATTAATAATACGCATATGTATTACATTTCATTTTTAGGATTACCCTGGCATATAAAAGGGTTCTTTTAGGTCATGTTTAATTCATATTATCACATATTTACTTGGTTTAATAAATTGGCATCATGCATCAACCTTAAAGGGAATGCCGCATAGGAAATCTTACGTTAGGAATAAGCCACCTTGTGTCTCGGATATGTAATCCAATGAGACTTGCACATTAATATTTTTTGTACCATTCAAACGGGTAGTGCACAAGGTAAGGTAGGATTTGGTCCTTTCCATGTTGATAGCATTGAAGATGAAGGAACAATTTTTGTACATTAGAATATGAGTCTCTAATAATCATTTTTTTGCCATTTTGTCAAGACTGGTAAAAATCCCTTGCATAACGGACATTAAATTGAAGAAATTTACAAATAAATCCTCATTGTTAAGATAATAAATATATCGAGGCCAAATCTTGATGTTAGAAGGCTTATAGACTAATGCATTGTAACAAATTTTGTGAGTTTTAAAATTACAAATGGGGGAGCAATCCAGTCGATTTTCGAATAAACTGTCAATTCCATCCAATTCATCATTCACTTTTAGGATAATCCAATCAATTTTTGAACTAACCATCAATTTCATTCGATCCATTTAACCTATTTATTCTCTTTTAAAGTTTCGATTTATGGTTCACCGAAGAAACTAATCGAGACATTTCAATCCTTTTAAAAATAAGTTTTTCACACTAAATTGATTTTTAATATCACTTTATGTGTCAATTAAATCAATCAATCCATTCGGACTTTATCCTCATTTTGTTAGGACAAATTGTCTCTTATCACTCCAATTAGTCAAAATTTTCAAAATTGTCTTTTATTTGAATTTCAATAAGTCGATCGGATCCACCAGGTATTGTATGGTGCTTACCCTAGAGAATTGCATTTTTCATGCTAGGCCAACCCTTGGCATAAAAGGGCTCCCCCATAGGACATGCATACCGATTTTACAATTTTGCTTACTAACTCTGAGTATTTTTCTTTTATTTTTCCCCCTCCCCTGCATTTATAAAAGTTGTTTCAATAAGGTAAAAAAATATTTTTCCTATATCTGATAATAATTTTGGTCTGATAAATTTTGAAAGTTACAAGTGTTACTTGATTCTTGGGCAGATCCTACAATGTAAAAAAAAATAAAATAAAAAATCCATTTGATAATCTCTTGAAGCATTTCAAAAATCTCTTGATTCATTGTTTCCAATACATTTTGTTTCAAAAGATAGAAAGAGAAAGTGTGTATATATTTGAAAGTGTATTCTTTAGAGATTTTTATTTTCTCATATGTATTATATTCGAGTAAAAAAAAATTTCAAACATTTGAATAATAAAGTTTTTACTTAGACAATTATTGTTTTGTATATATTCATTCTTTATTTACTCATTGGGAGATTTCATGATGAATTCTAAGAAATGAGACTAAATTGAGATTTTTTGACTTCTTGTTTGAAAATTCATGAGTGTGTGTCCAATTCTCAAAAATCTTTGTATACACTAAATTTGTGGTCTAAACTATTCAATGAGAGTAGTCGAAAACAAAATGGGTCACTCAAATTTGATAGTTTGTCATAAAAGATCAATCCCGACACTTTTCTCTCTCATTCTTTACAATTTATATATTTGTCCACTTCTATCGAACCTACAAAGTCAGTCGCATTGGTTGATTAACTTCAAAGTAAGACAATTTTTACCGTGAAAATGTCCAGTGTGTCTAACCAGATTCAATCCACATCTGAGTGAAAGCAAAAATGTACATTACTTTTTATTTGTTTTGAAAATTTGGAATGATGCTTTAGGCTTTCGTTTCTCTATCCATACAGATTTTATCATTTGTTTTCCCATTTTAGACTTTAAAAAATAGAATTTCGTTCAAGTAAAAGCCTCAATGATCATGACCCTACATGGAAAAATTTCAAATGTCAAAAGGAAATGGATTCTCAACGGGCTATTCTTTACTTTGGTTGTCATGAGAAATAAGAATGATGTTTTGGCCATCGTTTCTACCATCTAAACACTTTTTATGCTTTGCATCCTCATTTGAGCCTAAATTAGTGGTTCGTTTCAAAAGCACTTATGATTGCACCCTATACTGGGGAAGGAGATTTGAGAATTTAAAAAAAATGGCAAAGATGCTCAAAATTTTTGAAAGGGGCATCAAATAAAGAAAAAGGAGAATAAAGAAAAAAAAGAAGAAAAGAGAAAAATTACAGGTTGGGAGAATCTGATTCTACCATTGATATTTTGATCTTCAATATTAGAAAGAAAGAGGGGCCAACTATACTCCAAAATTAGGGAGTTTTCCATTCTATCATTGACAGTTGGGATTTCAGTATTGGTAAGAAAAAAAAAGAAAAAAAAAAGAAAAAAGAAAAAAAAATGAAATGATGAATGATGAAATGAAAAGAAAAATGCAAAGACATCCAATGCTGAATTCCCTCTAGTGATTGATAAAAAAAAGGAGTCAAAATGGGGTCCCGGGTTTTGAGTCCAAAACTGGGGTAATTTTTTGGAAGGAATGTGATCTTAAGTGCATTGTCCTTGGAAATTCTATTTCTTTTAGCTATCGTTGTCAAATCACATTACAAACTAATAAAATCCATTGCTGACTTATCTTTCATGACAATTTGAAATAAGGATTGTGTCTCTAAGGAATCTACCAATCACTCATGATCATAAGGCCATAACCTATTTTCATATGTTTAGCTATCGTTTCTACCCATACATTACAAACCTATAGAGCTTATATGTTGACTGAATTTTCTCAAGAAATAAGAGTGATAAACTATTTGCTTTCACTAAGATGTGATATTGAATAGGTTAGACAAAATTTGGGCACAAAAACAAGACAGATCTTGACATACCATCTCCCTGAACCACCTCAAAATCATGAATAATACCCATTTGATTGGTCCTAAAAGATGAGCTAACAAGAAGGGGATCTTTTTCCCTCAACACCGATCCCAAAATGAGGAAGAGATCTTTTGAATTTGGTTTTGTTTTAAGAGATTTATCATGAAATCTTCTATATGAGTTTGGATACGACATTTAAATTCTTCATTTGAAAATTATAGTTTCTATTTACATTGCATGTGATTATTTTGCAACTAAAATAAGCCCAAATTGGGGCAAATTTTTTATAATATATTTGTGAGATTTCACCAAATAAGTTCAAATTGAGGTAAAATTTTATAATACATTTGTAGGGTATGCCCAAGGTCAAGTATATATTTTTCAAATCTTGATAAGTCAGCACTTTGCATGAACCTTAATTGTTACATCATTGCTCAAAAAAAAAAAGTAAAAAGAAAAGAATTTTGAAAAATTCAAGTGCTTTGAAAAATCTCCCTTGTGCAGGCGTTTATGGTTGAGATCGAGGAAAAGCACAACTCAAAATTTCGCAAATTTGGAGGGCAATCACGAATAAAAAAGGGGGCAATAATGCTACATTGCAAAGTGGAGAGTCGGCTATTTATTCAGAAGGAGTACATACTTCAGCAGCCAACTTGAAAAAAAAAAAGAGAAAAGAAAAAAAAAAGAGTGAAAAAAAGGGAAATTTTCCTTCAATTTTGCAAATTTTGACTATTGAACTTTGGGAGCATTTCACTTGGAAATTACATTTCTAAGTTGGGGCAACACCTTATCCTCTTATGTTTCGAATGAAAGTGGTAATACCTACCAAAATTGAGATTCCATCCTTGTGTATTTTGACGAAGACTCAGGTGGAAGAAATCAAATGGATCAAAGAGCACAATGAATTGCTGTCTCCAATGGATGAAAAAGAGGTTGAATGTTATGGACAATGCTATCAACAAAAGATGGTTCGTTGCTTATGGTAAGAAAGACAAATCTTGCTTATTTGAAGTAAAGGATAAGGTTTTAAAACGAATTTTTCCGATGCAAAAGGAGGTTAAAGGAAAGTTTGCTCCAACTTGGCAAGAACCATTTATTGTTCAAAGAGTGCTATCCAGAGGAACGCCCATTCTCATGGAACTAGATGGACAGGCTTTTCATCTGCTAATCAATTCAGATATGTGTAAGAAATTCTTTATCTGATTATGTGATTTTTCTTTTTCAGATACCATATAGGGTGGATTAAAGGCGGACCTTCTTCTTTTCTCTTTGAACATCTTACCCCTAGTTTTCCCCTTTGAACCTCCAAAATAATTTAATCCTTCATTTGATAGTCCCCCTAAAGATCGCCAAACCCCACACTGGGACAAATTTTATCTCCTATTTGTGAAAAAAAAGAAAAAAAAAGAGTCAAAAGCCAAACTGGAGCAATTGTTTTAGTTTTAATGCCCTCATACTGGGGCAAATATTGATAGAACGCGGTCTTAGAGTTTTTGAAACCTCTTTGAAGATTTGCTTTCAAGCCTTAACATTTCTTCTACACCCCACCTGACCCCATCATAAAAATCATAAAGTCCCAACCTCCGCTTTAGTAGTATTTCTAATAAAAATCAATTAATCAAATGACAAATGATGTCAATACACCTTCACCAATTTTGCAAAGGAAGGATTGTCGTACTGATGCCATCATTTCTTAAAACACATGTCTGAGTTGATAAGGGCTATCGGCAAGATTTGTTCATTAGGTGAAAACCCGAAATGACGCCTTTTAAAAAAAAAAAGAAAAAAGGAAAAAAAAAGGTGACCTTAGTGAAAATCTGAAAAGTTAAGGTCATCAAGATGAGGTTTTGGAGCACAAGAGAATCATGAACGAAAAGACAGGATGCCGAAACTTGAAATTAAATTGAGAAGATTTGAGACAAGTCCCAGCACAACTCTTGGGGAGCAGTTTTGACATCGAAAGATCATGCTTGCATTGTTCTCAAAGCCAAAGGGATCACATGGTGGTGGCATTATTTTGATTATTTCACATAGCAAAACTGGAAAAAATTATTTTGTAATAAAGTCATGGAATGTCGCCCAATAATTAAACATTCAGGGTTCAAATAGAAGAGGAAATGCGAATCAAGACTTTAAGGAGGAGCAACAATGCCATAATGCAAATCAAATGATTGGTTGTACAAAAGTTGATTCAAACTTGGGGCAATTTTTGAAAAGATTTTTCAGGTAAGTATTCAAGAATTTTTTCATGCAATAACGTGTTTTTTTCATCACCGTTAGCATCTGGTCCAACCTACTAATGTGTCTTTTATATCCGTTAGTTTCGGGTCCAACCCACTAACGTATTTTTTCTTTCACCGTTAGCATCGAGTTTATCTCACTAACGTGTGTTTTTCTTTCACCATTAGTATCGAGTTTATCTCACTAACGTGCCTTTTTTTTCACCGTTAGCATCGAGTTTATTTCACTAACGTATTTTTCTTTTATCGTTAGTATCGAGTATATCTCACTAACGTGTTTTTTCTTTCATCGTTAGTATCGAATTTATCTCACTAACGTGTTTTTCATTTCACCGTTAGCATCGAGTTTATCTCACTAACGTGTTTTTTTATCACCATTAGCATCAAGTTTATCTCACTAACGTATTTTTTCTTTCACCGTTAGTATCGAGTATATCTCACTAACGTGTTTTTTCTATCACCGTTAGCATCGAGTTTATCTCACTAACGTGTTTTTTCTTTCACCGTTAGCATCGAGTTTATCTCATTAACGTATTTTTTCTTTTACTGTTAGCATTGAATTTATATCACTAACGTATTTTTTAGCAGGTTTGAATTTTATCCCACTAACCAATCTTATGGAAGGCTTGGCTTTTATCCCACTGACCAATTTTCTGGCAGGTTCAAGTTGTATCCCACCAACTACGGCAGGTTCTAATTTTATCCCACTGACCGTTTTATTTTGTTGGGGTCGGGTTTTATCCCACTAATCTATTATTTCTTGACAATCAAATTTAATTTCCTATTGGTGAGTCTCAGCGTCCACCGCGCACCCTTCTAGCCCCCTTTTTGACAGATCAAAAGATCAAATTTAATTTTTTGTTGGTGAATCTCAACGTCCACCGTGCACCCTTCTACCTCCTTTCTTGACAGATAAAAAAAATCAAAATTTAATTTTCTGTTGGTGAGTCTCAGCGTCCACCGCGCATCCTTCTACTCCATCTTGACAATCAAATTTAATTTCCTATTAGAGCATAACTGCGCCCCTTCGCGCATCTTTTCTAATTATGAAAATCTACTTTTATTGACTATTTTTATTAATAATTATGCTTTCTCAGTTATTTTGTGTTTCATATTTAGAAGTTCTGAGAGTTCAGATTTCTTCGACTTTGCAAGGATCACAGATGGTCAATGCACTCGTTTCATTGTGGTTCACTGGTATTCGAACTACATTTGACCTGATTCTCATGGTGGAATACGTAGACAACTCTACATGAGTTCGGTCACGTTTTCTGCAACATTATTGCATCATTTTTGTCCAATTATTTTGGCCAAATGTTGGCTTGTTATTTTAGCTTAGTTGCAGTTAGAAAAAACACGTAAACAATTTGGTGTCTACGTTTTTGTCTTAAATTTCTTCGAAGCCCTAGACAAAGAAGGGCAAGTTGTAGACATCAAATTTTTGTCAATTTTTAATGTTTTCTTGGACTTTTTATATTTAATGAGGTATTTATTTTCTTGCATTTTAATGTGTAATTTTCTCATTTTTGCAGGTTTATTTTAGAAAAAGAAAAAATAAAACAGAAAAAACAAAACAAAAAAAATTGATTTTTGTAAAAATAAAAAATTAAATAAATTAAATAAATTTAAAAAAAGAAAAAGGAAACATCATGATGACTTGGTCATCATGATGCCACCAAAATCATGATGCCACTTTTGATCGAAGGCATCCAACGAGAGAAAAAGAGGAGGCAACGGACGGAAAAAGAAAAAAAATTGCTTCGGGATCCCTCTATCAATCCTTCTCTCGGCTTAGGCGGCGGAAAAACAAAACAAGAAAAAATTTGCTCCAGAGATCCTCAGGCTCAACGAACAGAAGAGGAAGGTCAAAAAGGAAAACTCTCTCCCTCTCTCGGACTTGGGCAGAAGAAAGAAAACGGAGAAGGAAAAAAAAAAACTCCTCTCCCCCTCGGTTTCTCCTCTCAATTTCAGACACCTACCAGGAAAACAACAAAATAAAGAGCAAGCCATTGGACAGTTGGAGGTTTGGAGTTTCATCAAAGCATTTTAACCAACTCCACTTTCAATGAGGTATCTCTCAATTTTTTGAAGCAAATTAAATTCATGTTGATTGCTTAGTTTCTCTTGCTTTTTTTGGATTTTATTGTCGATGTTGTGTTGCCAAATGTTGGGGTTAAGTTATGAACTAGATTAAGGGGAAAGAAAATAAATTTTTGTATATGCGTACTAATTGTTTGAAAAATGCCAAAAAATGAAGAGTTGAATTAAATTGAATTATTTTTGCTAATTCAAGGTCATGGTTGGGTTGTAGAAGTCACAAGTAGTGTTTTGGTATAAAATTTACAATTTTTGGGAGAGATTTGAGTGATTTTAGGAAAATAAATTCGTGGTTGTAATTTGGCAATTTCGTCACTTTTAATTTATTTTTTTGGTAAAAAAAAATAACTCCGGAAATGGAATCTACGCGAAAAATCGAATGGAGATATGTACTTCAGTAATTTTTGGCGATCGGAGAAATCGTCGGCGACAGGCGTCAGTGAGGAGGCTCACCTCGGCCATCCTCATGTCCGAGGTGAACCCACCTCGTCCCTCATCAGAGCTCATCCGTGTCTTTGGCATAACCCCTGAGCTCGGCCGGATCACTAGTCTACCTTGAAGGTGACCTCGGCACCTCCACCTCAGCTGCACGCTGATGATGTCAAGCCGCCTGACATCACCCGGGACCAGTGCTTTATCTGAAAAGCACTGGAGGCACTTAATGGCACCTGCTCAATACTCTCCGTCATCATGCCCAGAAGGCTACAGTGTCAGGGACAGGTTTCCTGACACGGGACAGAGCCGTAATGCCAGAGAGTGGGTCCCACTAGTATGGGCCTTCCGCCCTGTCCTCTACTCTCCTTCTATAAATACCTCACTCACACTACCAACAAGTAAGCATACTGTTCATTTGACAATACTACTGCTTTTCTCTCGTTCTCATACTAACTTAATCGTCGGAGTACTCCCAGGGGAGAAGCCCCGCCATTCACTTCGGCCACGAGAATACACCTCACTTCATCTCAGAGGAGCCTGATTCTGGTCGGTTCAACTACCCACCAAAAATCACCTCTTCAATTGGCGCCGTCTGTGGGAATGAGACTACTATTACTAAAATGAGATCCACGCGCTCTAGAAGTGGAAGAGTCCCCTCGACCGGGACTGGGCAGACGTCCGGAGCCCAGCAAGATCGTATTTCTGAAGAACAAGGGTCCCCAAGGACCCAGCCCCACAACGAAGACGCCATCGCCAAGATGGCCGAGTTCGTATCAGACAACCCCAACATTTTTGAGGAGCTAGGGAGATACCTCAAAAGACGGGGGAAAGAAAAAGCTGAATCTTCCAAGAGGAGACCGACGAAGTCTCCTGAAGTGCCCTCAGGCGAGGACTCCGATGAGGGGCGTCTCTCTCGGAGTACCTCTAGGCGCGCCTCCTCCAAGGCGACCTCTAAAATTGCCTCCATCTCCAAGGCGTTTTCCCGGGGACTGCTAGGGAAAAAAGCTGAGGACCCGCCTCGGCGCCCCGGAGGCTTAGCTTCTGACTACATACGGGCCCCGCCCTTCACAGATGACATCAACGGGGAGATGGTGCCCCCACACTTTAAGCTTCCAAACTTGCACACCTATGACGGCCGAGGTGACCCCGAGGATCACCTCCGCGCCTTCATCTCCGCATTCCGACTCTACTGCGTCCCCGACGCCGTGATCTGCCGGGCTTTCCCCATCTTCCTACACGGGACTGCCCGGAAGTGGTTCTGGAGTTTGGAACCAAGGAGCATTTCCTCCTTGGATGAGCTAATAGACCGGTTCATCCACCGCTTTGTGTCGTCTCGACCAATCACAAAGACTTCTGCTTACCTCTTGAACCTGCAACAGGGTCAGGGCGAGTCACTTCGCTCGTATGCTCAAAGGTTCAACGAGGAGAATGTGCAGATACCTGATCAGAATGAGCAGGTAACTATCGCTGCCTTCACCAACGGGTTAGTGGCAGGGATCTTCAATACCGAAGTCCATCGGCAGTATCCCCATACACTTCGGTAGCTCTGGGAAAGAGTGGACCAGGGAATCCGAAGTGAAGATGTAAATCGCATGAAGCGAGAAGCCCAAGCATCTCGTACGGGGCAGGATCCCCGGAGGAGGAAAGACACCGGCCGAGGTGAACCAGGCCCAAGTGCCACTTCAACCCAACTCCGAGACCGCCGGAGTGTCTTCGACCGGATCGTGAAAGGCAGATCGTCCACCTCGGACGCCGAACTGACACCCCTCAATTCCAGCCGATCCCATGTTTTGGCTGTGATGAGACAGAATCACCTCGGCCGAACTCCCCCTGAAATCCCTGGAAGAAGGGATAAGAGGAATTCCAACCTCTACTGTGCCTACCACCGAGATGTGGGGCACGAGACCGAAGATTGCAACGACTTGAAGCGAGAAATTGAAAACCTGATCCGCCAGGGATACTTGAAGCAGTTCGTCCGCAAGGATGGAACCTTCAATCGAAGTGCCTCCCACCGGGAGAGCCGAGGTCCTCGCCGAGAAGACATGCGGGACACTAAGCTTCAGTACCGAGGTCCCGAGAAGTGCGTCTTCGGCATCACCTCGGAAAAATTCTTGGGGTATCTGGTTTCCCACCGGGGAATCGAGGCCAACCCCGAGAAGGTCAAGGCCATTCAGGACATGTCCCCACCTCGGAACATCCGAGAAGTCCAACGGCTGAATGGATGCCTGGCCGCGCTGAATCGCTTCCGGTCCCAATCAGCGGAGAAAGCTCTGCCCTTCTTTAAGGTGCTCAAGAAGGCTGATCAGTTTGCCTGGACGGAAGAGTGCCAGGCTGCTTTCAACAAGCTGAAGCAATACCTTCATCACTTACCCACTCTCGATTCACCTCGGCCCGAGAAGAAGCTCTACCTCTACCTCTCCGCAGCCGACGAGGCTGTCAGCGCTGTTCTTATCCGGGATGAGGGCACCCAAGTGCCAGTCTACTACGTCAGCCGAGCTCTCCGCGGGCCGGAGACTCGATACACTCAGGTGGAAAAACTGGTGCTGCGGCTAGTCCACGCGGCTCGGCGATTGAAGCCCTACTTCCTTGCTCATCCCATCTCCGTCCGGACCGACCAGCCCATTCGGCAAATATTGGTGCGACCCGAGACTTCCGGTCGCCTTACCAAGTGGGCTGTCGAGTTGGGAGAATATGACCTGTCATATGAGTCTCGCACCGCCATAAAAGCTCAAATCCTAGCTGATTTCCTGGCCGAGCTGACATTCAAGGAAGGTCCAGAATCCACCTCCGCCAGTGCCGAGGTGTCCACCCCTTCCCCGTGGACGCTGTACGTAGACGGGTCCTCTAATGGGGATGGCAGCGGAGCTGGACTGCTCCTGGAAGGATCTCAGGGGGAAGTGTGCTCTTACGCCCTCCGCTTTGGCTTCCCAGCCACCAATAATGAAGTCGAGTACGAGGCCTTAATTGCTGGACTCCAGCTGGCCCGCAGGCTCGGCGCCCAGCAAATCCACGTCCACAGTGACTCCCAACTTCTTGTACGCCAAATTCTTGGTGAATACGAGGCCAGGGATGAGACCATGCAACGGTACCTCTCCAAAGTTCACCATCTCACCGCGTACTTCGAGTCTTTCGAAATCCAAAGAATACCCCGGTCCCAGAATAAGCGAGCCGACGCCTTATCCCGGCTGGCTTCCACATCATTCTCTGACCTCAACAAAACAGTCTTAGTGGAAGTCCTGAGTGAACCAGGATACTTGGAAGAGGTGGCCTGCCCCGTGCACTCTGAAGAAACTTGGATGACCCCGTTCATCCTTTTCTTGGGTCAGGGAGCCCTCCCCGAAGACCGAGCCGAGGCGAGAAAAATACAAAGCAAGGCAGCTCGGTACGCTCTCCGCGATGGAGAGCTGTACAAACGCTCCTACCTCGGCCCATGGCTGAGGTGTGTCACTCCCGAGACAGGACGCCACGTCCTCCACGAGATCCACGAAGGCTTGTGTGGAGCTCACGTCGGCCACAGAATGCTTGCCAAGAAGGCTTTGCTTCTTGGATATTTCTGGCCCTCAGTTCGGCAAGACGCCCAGGACCTCGTTCTCGGCTGCCCTTCCTGCCAAGTCCACGCACCCGAGCATCACCAGCCCGCTAACTTCATGGTCCCCATCACTTCACCTTGGCCGTTTGATCAATGGGGGACAGACATCATAGGTCCTTTCCCCAGATCCGTCGGGGGTTATACCTTCCTGGTAACCGCTGTGGATTATTTCACCAAGTGGGTTGAGGCCGAGCCTCTGAGGACCATCACCGGCCTGGCAATTCAAAAATTCTTTTGGAAATGCATCGTCTGCCGCTTCGGCATACCTCAGGTCATCATCTCGGATAACGGAAGGCAATTTGCCGAGAACCCCTTTAAAACTTGGTGCACAAACCTTGGCATCAAACAACACTTCACTTCGGTCGGCCACCCCCAGGCCAACGGTCAAGTAGAAAACTTCAACCGAACTCTCTTGCATGGCTTCAAGACCCGACTACACCAGGCTGGAACATCTTGGGTCGAAGAACTCCCCAGTGTCCTGTGGTCTTATCGGACCACGCCGAGGTCAGCCACGCAAGAGACCCCCTTCTCGTTGACCTACGGAGCCGAGGCTGTCATCCCTGCCGAGATCCTTACCCCCAGCCCTCGGCTGGCAGCCTATGCCGCCGAGGTGAACAACGATGAGAGACAGCTGGATCTCGACCTCGTCGATGAGCGAAGGGACCTCGCCTCCGCCCGGACAGCTTCCTACAAGAACACACTGGCACACTATTACAATGCCCGCGTCAGACACCGTAGATTCCAGCCTGGAGACTTGGTTCTTAGAAAAAACTCAGTCAGCCGAGCTGAACCACAAGGGAAATTATGCCCGAAATGGGAAGGCCCTTACTGAGTTGTGGAGTCTGACCTTAAGGGATATTGTAAACTGAGTTACCGAGATGGCTCATTAGTGCCGAGGTCTTGGCACGCTGAGAACCTCAAATTATACTATGCTTGAATTCTTAATCAAGTTATGACTTCGGCTGGGATCTCGGCTGGTAGGATTGATCTCGGCAACACTCGCAAATTTTACAAGTCAAAGGCTGAGAGATAAAGTGAGGGGCCATGCGGTGAAAAGGACCCCCTATTTATAGGGATTCGGCGAGAATCCGAAGAGGCGGCAAGAATGCGAAAAGACGGCCACGTTTGAATTCAAGACGTTCCTCTCTCCTCATTAATGCCCCGTCCTTTCGACTGACAACCTCTGCATGAAACGTCCCACTACTTCACGACGCGACGGTTACCAGTGACCACGTCCCGTCAACTGACTCGCCCACGTGTCTCGTCCCCGCATCTTCCGGAGCAGTTTCCGGACCCCGACTCTTACGACTTCGGCACAAGGATGCCTCAGCACCTCCCTAGCCCGGAGCTCCCGAGACTTGGGGGGCTTATTGAGGAGGCTCACCTCGGCCATCCTCATGTCCGAGGTGAACCCACCTCATCTCTCATCAGAGCTCATCCGTGTCTTTGGCATAACCCCTGAGCTCGGCCGGATCACTAGTCTACCTTGAAGGTGACCTCGGCACCTCCACCTCAGCTGCACGCTGATGATGTCAAGCCGCCTGACATCACCCGGGACCAGTGCTTTATCTGAAAAGCACTGGAGGCACTTAATGGCACCTGCTCAATACTCTCCGTCATCATGCCCAGAAGGCTACAGTGTCAGGGACAGGTTTCCTGACACGGGACAGAGCCGTAATGCCAGAGAGTGGGTCCCACTAGTATGGGCCTTCCGCCCTGTCCTCTACTTTCCTTCTATAAATACCTCACACACACTACCAACAAGTAAGCATACTGTTCATTTGACAATACTACTGCTTTTCTCTCGTTCTCATACTAACTTAATCGTCGGAGTGCTCCCAGGAGAGAAGCCCCGCCATTCACTTCGACCACGAGGATACACCTCACTTCATCTCAGAGGAGCCTGATTCTGGTCGGTTCAACTACCCACCAAAAATCACCTCTTCAGTCAGCGCCGCCGTGGCTGACGGAGCTTCAGTTGGCCGGACAAGCAAACCCAGAAACTGTAGAGGAAAGCTTCGGGCAAGATGCTTGAATTTCTGAAAATTTCATTTTTTGATACCCCAATTTTTACCTAATTTCACTGTGGCTCAAAAACTTCTGGAAATAATCAATTCTGCCCCTTTAAATTTAAATTTTCTTTGGCATATTTTAATATGATTTTTTTTTACAGATTATTTATGAATTTTAGGATGAAATTTAAGATTTAATAATTTTGATAGATTTATTATTTTGATTTGGTTTGGTAAAATAGTTGGAGGTTTTGGTTGAGGTTTGATAGATGGGTTTTTGTATAAAAATCTAGGCTATTTTGTTTGGGTTTTAGGAATGGGTTTTAGTTTATTTTATTGGGATTTTTGGCTTGGGTTAGAAGGCTAGAGCCCATGCATTTGTGATTGGGCTGATTCGGTAAATAAACGTGGGTTGGCCTGCTAGTTTTCCTTTGGACTTTACTTGGGCTGAGTTGATTTTAGCCCGAGGGAGAAATAAAAATGGCCCAATGGCCCAATTTCTTAAGTGATCTGGTGAGAAATTTGCAGAACAGTCCCTGTACTTTTGAATAATTATATTGTGGCTCTAAATACTTTATATTTCTTTCAATTAGGTTTCTAATTTAATTGTAAATAGGTCCCTAAACTTTATTTTACTTTAATTTTAACCCTGGATCTTTGTGATAATAATAATTTGACCCCAAAACTTATGTTAATTTTTGCAATTAGGTCCCTGATAGATTTGATTTTCTTAAATAGAAGTTACTTTTCTTCTTTAATTATTGATTATACTTCATTAAAGTGTTCAATTTGATAGATTTCATGCTTATTTCCATTTTTTATGATTCATTTGTTAATTAAATTGGTATCTTGATGATTTTTGTTAATTTTGGAGTTAAATAGGTAAAACCAAACCCAATTAGCTACTACTTCAAGGGAGGTATGTTCTTGTTTTATTTTAAATTATCTTATATTCTCTTATGTGTTTTTTATGTGTGAATTTACATGTTTTGAGTGATTTTTTTTAGTTATTTGTTTTATTCGTTTTAAGTTTCATAAATTTAATTTAAATTTGATGATTATTTGAGAGGCAATCAAATGCCAAATTGTAATAGTTAGGGTATTATTTTACTCTTGTCCCCCTTAGATTGTCGTTAGGGCCCCAAATGTAATAGTTAGGTTTTTATTCGCTTTTATTTGTTTATGTGTTTGCATGCTCGTGTGCTTATGTGTTTACTCGTTTCCTTAGGATTTTTGCATCTAAATATTATGTTTACGTGTTACGTGCTACGTACTCTTATGTGTTATTTGTTTTAATTTATGCCTATTTCTCTTACTATGTATTATTAATGCGTGACGTCACCACACTAGTCCAACGCTAATTGTGACGTCTCCCTCCATTTATTTGCTAGTCCAACGCTAGTAAGGATTTTTTAGAAATGGGCTAGTCCAATGCTAGACCCCTAGATCGTTCGTACGTTAGATTCATTTTTGTGTGACATTGTGAGGACTCGTAAAATTCTTATTTTAAAACCCTATTTCTGGCTCATTTAATTATTTATTTGGATATTTGCCCCGAATAATATTTTCTATCCTTATTAGACCTAAATACATGGAATTATAGTTTCATTATATTTTTAAAGTGACATGTTTCAAAAATTAATTTTTGGAAACTCGTTTAATGAAAATAGTGAAAACGTGTTTGAAAATTTTAACCGATTGAGGGTATAATAAGTTTGAAAAAATTAGAGACTTGTATAATGGTCCTAAATTAGGTAATTTTATGTTTAAGTACTCAAGTGATAGTTATTAGTATTATCGTTATAAGAATTTCTTGGAAGTTTCGCGTTATCGAGCTTAAATTGGAAATACGCGTTTTCACACGCGCGATTTAATTAAGAGACTTTAGACCCTTATTTTGGGACAATAAAGAATGGATAATATTTATATGAATATAAGTGTATTAGAGGTTTAGTGCACTAGCGAAATAAACTCGAGAGGAATCGAGCACGAAACGCGCGTGTACGCGCACTATTGGAGAGTTGACTTTTGCTTCATTTTGCACCACACATTTAAGCTTCCTTGAAAAGCTTTATTAGCAGCAAAAACTCCTTCTTTCAGCTTCATTTCCAGCGTGCAACCCACAAGGAAGAACACCCAAGAGTTGTTCAATTTTCATCACTAAAATCTCACTCAAATCTCCTCTAATTCACTTCAAATTTCACACACACGTAGCTTAGCACTTGGAGATCACATTAAGCTACAAAGGAGAGCTGCAGTCCATGGTTTTCTTGGACAAGGAGAGGGCCGAAATTCTGCCTTTGATTCATCACACAAGTAGGTGATGATCAACCTCTCAATTCTTGGCTTATGGAAGTAATATACTCCCTCTGTCCCGAAAACTTTGTCGTGCTTTGGGAGCTGAACGTTTTATGCACAGTGTTAAGTTTCAGATTTGTTTTCCGATTTTGCCACTAGAATGTGTGGTCATTAGTGGTTAAGGAGACAAAAATGACATGTGGGGCCAAAACTACTTACAAGAAATGCAATCCGCCAACAGAGAGTGATTCTCACGCATCACTTTAAACCTTGTGTGTATCTCACGGATGTCTTGCAACTTGAGTTGAGAGCAAATGAAAATCGAAGGGCCCCACTAATAAAAGTAAAGAGTGAGGGAATTTTGAAGGGTAAAAATTGAAACAAGAGAATTTTTTTTTTCCATTTTGAGTATGTGACAAACATTTTGGGACAGACCAAAATGGAAAGCATGACAGTTTCAATGGGACGGAGGGAGTAGCATTTATAAACCCTTGCATGCTTATGGGTAGCTTGTTTATGATGGAAATTTGGTTGTGTGGGCTCTATGAACTCCCACTTTGGTTGATGGACTGATTTGGTGGTTGATGATGATAATTATATTGGTTTAGTGCTTAAATTAGTGGTATAATGTTGGGTTATTGTTAGAAACTCCAAGATGGTGCAATGGCCAAAAGTGACCATTTTACCCCTGCCTTGTCCGACCACTTTTGTGCAAAATTTTGAAGTTATAATGGCTTATTTATGTTGTTTACATGTTATATTGGTTGTGTAAAAAGTTTAATTGAAAAATAACTTGATTTGGTCACTCAAATGTTAGACTTTCGAAAGGTTAGAAAACTGGAATTTTAATCCCGTCACTGCCCAGGCAGTCTTCTTGTTTCGGCCATAACTCATTGCTCCGATGTCGGAATCGAGTTCCGTTTGTGGCACTGGAAACTAGACATTCCTATATTTCCGTTGGTATAAAATACATGTCCTGGTTCCACTTGAGCTAGCCAAACCATTCATTTGAAATCCACTGTCCTGTTTCGTTGCTTCCTGTAAGGCAGCTCATGAGCTGCAACTTAATGCTCACGAACGAGCTAGTTATGGACAGATTTTGAAAATGGTTTCTTCTGAGAAAATGTAACCTTATGAGTCTATTTTCCAATTCCACCAACCACGCTCAATTCCGAGTTGAATTGAGTGATTTATGATGAAAACTCGAATCTGGTCTGGTGAAGGAATACCATACATTTGGACAGATTTGAACTAGCAATGATTTGGGACTTCTTATCCGAAATTTCTTGGTGTAAATCACCTATCACATGTACCTTGGACATATTTTAGACATTACCTACTGGAATGAATCATGTTTGAGTCATTTCTTGGCCAAATGTTTGGAAAACGGCAAACCGGAAGCTCAAAGGCAGCTTAGCCTTAGAACTTCTTGTGATTTCAACGGTTTTGATAAACGACTTTCCGCTCATATTTTTCTATGAAATTTGGTAAGGGAGTGGCCCTTATATGGTAGTATATTCATACCAAATTTGGTGCCGTTCCGAGTCAATTTTGCTACCAAACTAAAGTCCCAAAGTTTGGAACTCAAATCTGGAAACTAGCTTAACAGTTTCGTTTTTTCCTCCAACTTTGAGCGATCATATCTCGGTGCTCAAAACTCCGATTCTTGATCCGCTTGTTCTGTCCTAAACTTTACTTGCAACTCTAATTGAGTTATATATTTTGGAGGCTGGTTTACAACGTATGAATTTTACCGAATTTCCAAATTTAACGAAAAACCAACCCCAGCTCTACCCTAAGTAACCTGAAACTGTAACTTTAAGCTCATTTTTGAATGCCTTCCACTTAGATTAATGGAAAAATATCTTCTAAGAACTTTTAGCATTTTCAAAGAGGTTTCCAACGGTACCAAGTTTTCTAATTTCGGACTTGCAAAGAGTGAGATACGATTTTTCAAAGATTCGTATCAAAACAGAAATTTCCGAATCTTAAGGAAATGGAGTTTTTCAAATTCTCCTTATTCCTTCGATATTACTTGAACGTTTTATACTTGATTTCAAAGACGAAAACTCGATTACTCTTGTGTTTTGAAACCTCGTCTTTGACCCTCGATTTACGAGTGATTGGGGTTCGTTTTTATGGAATTTTCTTAGATTGAGCACTAAGTACAATCTTCCCAATATTTGGGAATTTTTGAGTGATAAATCATTGTTAATTGCTCAGGCACATAAGGGGAATGTCAAGAGGATCCCACGGTGGATACTTGAACTTCGAGTGCTATCTCTTCTTGTCTACTTGGTGAGTGTCAAGTGCATGACTAGTTGCTAAATACTTGAAAAGTATCTAATTCAATACTTGAATTTAACTTGTCGAGACGAGTGTGTGCACTTTATCCCACTCGCTCTCTTTACTTGACGTGTTACTCTACTTACTTGACTTGTTACTCGATTTACTTGACTAGTACTCGACTTACTCATGATTGAATCTATACTTGTACATGACTTGACGTCGATTGGAGCGTTGTCTCATCGACCAATCCTACTCGTTGGGACGTCCTAGTTCCCTCTCTTCTAATTACGTGATACTTGTTACCTGAATACATATGATTAGTAATTGTATATGAAAATGTTTAACTTGTGAGCCCTGAGCGGAAGCATGTACCACACCGATTTGGGTGGGAGGTGCCTCTCATACCGTCTCAGTGCTAAAATCGATTCCCTGAGCGATAGCATGTACCACACCGATTTGGGTGGGAGGTACCTCTCATGTCGACTCTGAATCATAAACAAAGCCTAAGTCGATTGGAGCGATGTCTCATCGACCACTGAGCGATAGTATGTACCACACCAATTTGGGTGGGAGGTACCTCTCATTCGACTTAGAACTATAAGCAAAGCATAAGTCGATTGGAGCGATGTCTCATCGACTACTGAGCGATAGTATGTACCATACCGATTTGGGTGGGAGGTACCTCTCATGTCAACTCAGAACTATAAACGTACAATCGACCACTGAGCG